>NW_027309974.1:5000-282500 GCF_047496795.1 Chiloscyllium punctatum | reverse complement strand
CTCTCCCCATAGCCCTGTATCAGTCCCCAAACTAATCCCACTGTCCCCCCGCTCTCTCTCCCCATAGCCCTGTATCGATCCCCAAACTAATCCCACTGTCCCCACTCTCTCTCCCCATAGCCCTGTATCAGTCCCCAAACTAATCCCACTGTCCCCCCTCTCTCTCTCCCCATAGCCCTGTATCAGTCCCCAAACTAATCCCACTGTCCCCCCGCTCTCTCCCAATAGCCCTGTATCAGTCCCCAAGCTAATGCCACTGTCCCCCCGCTCTCTCCCCATAGCCCTGTATCAGTCCCCAAACTAATCCCACTGTCCCCCCACTCTCTCTCCCCATAGCCCTGTATCAGTCCCCAAACTAATCCCACTGTCCCCCCCCACTCTCTCTCCCCATAGCCCTGTATCAGTCCCCCAAACTAATCCCACTGTCCCCCCCGCTCTCTCTCCCCATAGCCCTGTATCAGTCCCCAAACTAATCCCACTATCCGCCCACTCTCTCTCCCCATAGCCCTGTATCAGTCCCCAAACTAATCCCACTGTCCCCCCCTCTCTCCCCCCATAGCCCTGTATCAGTCCCCAAACTAATCCCACTGTCCCCCCGCACTCTCCCAATAGCCCTGTATCAGTCCCCAAACTAATCCCACTGTCCCCCCACTCTCTCCCCATAGCCCTGTATCAGTCCCCAAACTAATCCCACTGTCCCCCCACTCTCTCCCCATAGCCCTGTATCAGTCCCCAAACTAATCCCACTGTCCCCCGCTCTCTCCCCATAGCCCTGTATCAGTCCCCAAACTAATCCCACTGTCCCCCCCGCTCTCTCTTCACCCCATAGCCCTGTATCAGTCCCCAAACTAATCCCACTGTCCCCCCGCTCTCTCCCAATAGCCCTGTATCAGTCCCCAAACTAATCCCACTGTCCCCCCCCGCTCTCTCTCCCCATCGCCCTGTATCAGTCCCCAAACTAATCCCACTGTCCCCCCCGCTCTCTCCCCATAGCCCTGTATCAGTCCCCAAACTAATCCCACTGTCCCCCCACTCTCTCCCCATAGCCCTGTATCAGTCCCCAAACTAATCCCACTGTTCCCCCGCTCTCTCCCCATAGCCCTGTATCAGTCCCAAACTAATCCCACTGTCCCCCCGCTCTCTCTCCCCATAGCCCTGTATCAGTCCCCAAACTAATCCCACTGTCCCCCCGCTCTCTCTCCCCATAGCCCTGTATCAGTCCCCAAACTAACCCCACTGTCCCCCCCAGCTCTCTCTCCCCATAGCCCTGTATCAGTCCCCAAACTAACCCCACTGTCCCCCCCAGCTCTCTCTCCCCATAGCCCTGTATCAGTCCCCAAACTAACCCCACTGTCCCCCCCCAGCTCTCTCTCCCCATAGCCCTGTATCAGTCCCCAAACTAATCCCACTGTCCCCCAGCTCTCTCTCCCCATAGCCCTGTATCAGTCCCCAAACTAATCCCACTGTCCCCCCCACTCTCTCTCCCCATAGCCCTGTATCGATTCCCAAACTAATCCCACTGTCCCCCCGCTCTCTCTCCCCATAGCCCTGTATTGATCCCCAAACTAATCCCACTGTCCCCCTGCTCTCTCTCCCCATAGCCCTGTATCAGTCCCCAAACTAATCCCACTGTCCCGTCTCTCTCTCCCCATAGCCCTGTATCAGTCCCCAAACTAATCCCACTGTCCCCCCGCTCTCTCCCCATAGCCCTGTATCAGTCCCCAAACTAATCCCACTGCCTCCCCCCGCTCTGTCTCCATAGCCCTGTATCAGTCCCCAAACTAATCCCACTGTCCCCGCTCTCTCTCCCCATAGCCCTGTATCAGTCCCCAAACTAATCCCACTGTCCCCGCTCTCTCTCCCCATAGCCCTGTATCTGTCCCCAAACTAATCCCACTGTCCCCCCCAGCTCTCTCTCCCCATAGCCCTGTATCAGTCCCCAAACTAATCCCACTGTCCCCCCGCTCTCTCTCCCCATAGCCCTGTATCAGTCCCCAAACTAATCCCACTGTCCCCGCTCTCTCTCCCCATAGCCCTGTATCAGTCCCCAAACTAATCCCACTGTCCCCCCCAGCTCTCTCTCCCCATAGCCCTGTATCTGTCCCCAAACTAATCCCACTGTCCCCCCCAGCTCTCTCTCCCCATAGCCCTGTATCATTCCCCAAACTAATCCCACTGACCCGCGCTCTCTCTCCCCATAGCCCTGTATCTGTCCCCAAACTAATCCCACTGTCCCCCCCGCTCTCTCTCCCCATAGCCCTGTATCAGTCCCCAAACTAATCCCACTGTCCCCCCGCTCTCTCTCCCCATAGCCCTGTATCAGTCCCCAAACTAATCCCACTGTCCCCCCCAGCTCTCTCTCCGCATAGCCCTGTATCATTCCCCAAACTAATCCCACTGTCCCCCCCCGCTCTCTCTCCCCATAGCCCTGTATCAGTCCCCAAACTAATCCCACTATCCCCACTCTCTCCCCATAGCCCTGTATCAGTCCCCAAACAAATCCCACTGTCCTCCCGCTCTCTCTCCCCATAGCCCTGTATCAGTCCCCAAACTAATCCCACTGTCCCCCCGCTCTCTCTCCCCATAGCCCTGTATCCATCCCCAAAACAAATCCCACTGTCCCCCCGCTCTCTCTCCCCATAGCCCTGTATCAGTCCCCAAACTAATCCCACTGTCCCCCCGCTCTCTCTCCCCATAGCCCTGTATCCATCCCCAAAACAAATCCCACTGTCCTCCCGCTCTCTCTCCCCATAGCCCTGTATCAGTCCCCAAACTAATCCCACTGTCCCCCCGCTCTCTCTCCCCATAGCCCTGTATCAGTCCCCAAACTAATCCCACTGTCCCCCGCTCTCTCCCCATAGCCCTGTATCAGTCCCCAAACTAATCCCACTGTCCCCCCGCTCTCACCCCATAGCCTTGTATCAGTCCCCAAACTAATCCCACTGTCCCCCCACTCTCTCTCCCCATAGCCCTGTATCAGTCCCCAAACTAATCCCACTGTCCCCCCGCTCTCTCTCCCCATAGC
Organism: Chiloscyllium punctatum; assembly: GCF_047496795.1. Lineage (NCBI taxonomy): Eukaryota > Metazoa > Chordata > Chondrichthyes > Orectolobiformes > Hemiscylliidae > Chiloscyllium > Chiloscyllium punctatum. Next base: position 279,475 of record NW_027309974.1, on the reverse strand, counting down.
CCTGTATCAGTCCCCAAACTAATCCCACTGTCCCCCCCCGCTCTCTCTCCCCATAGCCCTGTATCAGTCCCCAAACTAATCCCACTGTCCCGTCTCTCTCTCCCCATAGCCCTGTATCAGTCCCCAAACTAATCCCACTGTCCCCCCCCGCTCTCTCTCCCCATAGCCCTGTATCAGTCCCCAAACTAATCCCACTGTCCCCCCACTCTCTCACACCATAGCCCTGTATCAGTCCCCAAACTAATCCCACTGTCCCCCCCCCGCTCTCTCTCCCCATAGCCCTGTATCAGTCCCCAAACTAATCCCACTGTCCCCCGCTCTCTCCCCATAGCCCTGTATCATTCCCCAAACCAATCCCACTGTCCCCCCGCTCTCTCTCCCCATAGCCCTGTATCATTCCCCAAACTAATCCCACTGTCCCCCCACTCTCTCTCCCCATAGCCCTGTATCAGTCCCCAAACTAATCCAACTGTCCCCCCGCTCTCTCCCCATAGCCCTGTATCAGTCCCCAAACTAATCCCACTGTCCCCTCGCTCTCTCCCCATAGCCCTGTATCAGTCCCCAAACTAATCCCACTGTCCCCTGGCTCTCTCTCCCCATAGCCCTGTATCAGTCTCCAAACTAATCCCACTGTCCCCCACCGCTCTCTCTCCCCATAGCCCTGTATCAGTCCCCAAACTAATCCCACTGTCCCCCCACTCTCTCTCCCCATAGCCCTGTATCAGTCCCCAAACTAATCTCACTGTCCCCTGGCTCTCTCTCCCCATAGCCCTGTATCGGTCCCCAAACTAATCCCACTGTCCCCCCGCTCTCTCCCCATAGCCCTGTATCATTCCCCAAACTAATCCCACTGTCCCCCCACTCTCTCTCCCCATAGCCCTCTATCAGTCCCCAAACTAATCTCACTGTCCCCCCACTCTCTCTCCCCATAGCCCTGTATCAGTCCCGAAACTAATCCCACTGTCCCCCCCGCTCTCTCCCCATAGCCCTGTATCAGTCCCCAAACTAATCTCACTGTCCCCCCACTCTCTCTCCCCATAGTTCTGTATCAGTCCCCAAACTAATCCCACTGTCCCCCCGCTCTCTCTCCCCATAGCCCTGTATCAGTCCCCAAACTAATCCCACTGTCCCCCCGCTCTCTCTCCCCATAGCCCTGTATCAGTCCCCAAACTAATCGCACTGTCCCCCCGCTCTCTCTCCCCATAGCCCTGTATCCATCCCCAAACTAATCCCACTGTCCCGTCTCTCTCTCTCCCCATAGCCCTGTATCTGTCCCCAAACTAATCCCACTGTCCCCCCGCTCTCTCCCCATAGCCCTGTATCCATCCCCAAACAAATCCCACTGTCCCCCCGCTCTCTCTCCCCATAGCCCTGTATCCATCCCCAAAGAAATCCCACTGTCCCCCCCGCTCTCTCTCCCCATAGCCCTGTATTGATCCCCAAACTAATCCCACTGTCCCCCCGCTCTCTCTCCCCATAGCCCTGTATTGATCCCCAAACTAATCCCACTGTCCCCCCTCTCTCTCCCCATAGCCCTGTATCGATCCCCAAACTAATCCCACTGTCCCCCCCGCTCTCTCTCCCCATAGCCCTGTATTGATCCCCAAACTAATCCCACTGTCCCCCCTCTCTCTCCCCATAGCCCTGTATCAGTCCCCAAACTAATCCCACTGTCCCCTCACTCTCTCTCCCCATAGCCCTGTATCAGTCCCCAAACTAATCCCACTGTCCCCCCCGCTCTCTCTCCCCATAGCCCAGTATCAGTCCCCAAACTAATCCCACTCTCCCCCCGCTCTCTCTCCCCATAGCCCTGTATCAGTCCCCAAACTAATCCCACTGTCCCCTCACTCTCTCTCCCCATAGCCCTGTATCAGTCCCCAAACTAATCCCACTGTCCCCCCGCTCTCTCCCCATAGCCCTTTATCAGTCCCCAAACTAATCCCACTGTCCCCCCCGCTCTCTCTCCCCATAGCCCTGTATCTGTCCCCAAACTAATCCCACTATCCCCCCACTCTCTCCCCATAGCCCTGTATCTGTCCCAAAACTAATCCCACTGTCCCCCCGCTCTCTCCCCATAGCCCTGTATCAGTCCCCAAACTAATCCCACTGTCCCCCCGCTCTCTCCCCATAGCCCTTTATCAGTCCCCAAACTAATCCCACTGTCCCCCCCTCTCTCTCTCCCCATAGCCCTGTATCAGTCCCCAAACTAATCCCACTGTCCCCCCTCTCTCTCCCCATAGCCCTGTATCAGTCCCCAAACTAATCCCACTGTCCCCCCCCGCTCTCTCTCCCCATTGCCCTGTATCAGTCCCCAAACTAATCCCACTGTCCCCCCACTCTCTCTCCCCATAGCCCTGTATCAGTCCCCAAACTAATCCCACTGTCCCCCCGCTCTCTCCCCATAGCCCTGTATCAGTCCCCAAACTAATCCCACTGTCCCCTCACTCTCTCTCCCCATAGCCCTGTATCGAGCCCCAAACTAATCCCACTGTCCCCCCGCTCCCCCTCCCCATAGCCCTGTATCAGTCCCCAAACTAATCCCACTGTCCCCCCCCCTCTCTCCCCATAGCCCTGTATCAGTCCCCAAACTAATCCCACTGTCCCCTCACTCTCTCTCCCCATAGCCCTGTATCGAGCCCCAAACTAATCCCACTGTCCCCCCGCTCCCCCTCCCCATAGCCCTGTATCAGTCCCCAAACTAATCCCACTGTCCCCTCACTCTCTCTCCCCATAGCCCTGTATCGAGCCCCAAACTAATCCCACTGTCCCCCCGCTCCCCCTCCCCATAGCCCTGTATCAGTCCCCAAACTAATCCCACTGTCCCCCCCTCTCTCCCCATAGCCCTGTATCAGTCCCCAAACTAATCCCACTGTCCCCCCCTCTCTCCCCCCATAGCCCTGTATCAGTCCCCAAACTAATCCCACTGTCCCCCCCGCTCTCTCCCCATAGCCCTGTATCAGTCCCCAAACAAATCCCACTGTCCCCCCGCTCTCTCTCCCCATAGCCCTGTATTGATCCCCAAACTAATCCCACTGTCCCCCCGCTCTCTCTCCCCATAGCCCTGTATCAGTCCCCAAACTAATCCCACTGTCCCCCCGCTCTCTCTCCCCATAGCCCTATATCAGTCCCCAAACTAATCCCACTGTCCCCCCCCGCTCTCTCTCCCCATAGCCCTGTATCAGTCCCCAAACTAATCCCACTGTCCCCCCGCTCTCTCTCCCCATAGCCCTGTATCAGTCCCCAAACTAATCCCACTGTCGCCCCGCTCTCTCCCCATAGCCCTGTATCAGTCCCCAAACTAATCCCACTGTCCCCCCGCTCTCTCTCCCCATAGCCCTGTATCAGTCCCCAAACTAATCCCACTGTCCCCCCGCTCTCTCTCCCCATAGCCCTATATCAGTCCCCAAACTAATCCCACTGTCCCCCCCCGCTCTCTCTCCCCATAGCCCTGTATCAGTCCCCAAACTAATCCGACTATCCCCCCGCTCTCTCCCCATAGCCCTGTATCAGTCCCCAAACTAATCCCACTGTCCCCCCGCTCTCTCTCCCCATTGCCCTGTATCAGTCCCCAAACTAATCCCACTGTCCCCCCCAGCTCTCTCTCCCCATAGCCCTGTATCAGTCCCCAAACTAATCCCACTGTCCCCCCGCTCTCTCTCCCCATAGCCCTGTATCAGTCCCCAAACTAATCCCACTGTCCCCGCTCTCTCCCCATAGCCCTGTATCAGTCCCCAAACTAATCCCACTATCCCCACTCTCTCCCCAAAGCCCTGTATCAGTCCCCAAACAAATCCCACTGTCCTCCCGCTCTCTCTCCCCATAGCCCTGTATCAGTCCCCAAACGAATCCCACTGTCCCCCCGCTCTCTCTCCCCATAGCCCTGTATCAGTCCCCAAACTAATCCCACTGTCCCCCCCCGCTCTCTCTCCCCATAGCCCTGTATCATTCCCCAAACTATTCCCACTGTCCCCCCACTCTCTCTCCCCATAGCCCTGTGTCAGTCCCCAAACTATTCCCACTGTCTCCCCGCTCTCTCTCCCCATAGCCCTGTATCAGTCCCCAAACTAATCCCACTGTCCCCCCGCTCTCTCCCCATAGCCCTGTATCATTCCCCAAACTATTCCCACTGTCCCCCCACTCTCTCTCCCCATAGCCCTGTGTCAGTCCCCAAACTATTCCCACTGTCCCCCCACTCTCTCTCCCCATAGCCCTGTGTCAGTCCCCAAACTAATCCCACTGTCCCGTCTCTCTCTCCCCATAGCCCTGTATCAGTCCCCAAACTAATCCCACTGTCCCCCCGCTCTCTCCCCATAGCCCTGTATCAGTCCCCAAACTAATCCCACTGTCCCCCCGCTCTCTCTCCCCATAGCCCTGTGTCAGTCCCCAAACTATTCCCACTGTCCCCCCGCTCTCTCCCCATAGCCCTGTATCATTCCCCAAACTATTCCCACTGTCCCCCCGCTCTCTCCCCATAGCCCTGTATCAGTCCCCAAACTAATCCCACTGTCCCCCCCTCTCTCTCTCCCCATAGCCCTGTATCGGTCCCCAAACTAATCCCACTGTCCCCGCTCTCTCCCCATAGCCCTGTATCAGTCCCCAAACTAATCCCACTGTCCCCCCGCTCTCTCCCCATAGCCCTGTATCAGTCCCCAAACTAATCCCACTGTCCCCCCGCTCTCTCCCCATAGCCCTGTATCAGTCCCCAAACTAATCCCACTGTCCCCCCTCTCTCTCTCCCCATAGCCCTGTATCAGTCCCCAAACTAATCCCACTGTCCCCTCACTCTCTCTCCCCATAGCCCTGTATCAGTCCCCAAACTAATCCCACTGTCCCCCCGCTCTCTCCCCATAGCCCTGTATCAGACCCCAAACTAATCCCACTGTCCCCCGCTCTCTCTCCCCATAGCCCTGTATCAGTCCCCAAACTAATCCCACTGTCCCCCCACTCTCTCCCCATAGCCCTGTATCAGTCCCCAAACTAATCCCACTGTCCGCCCCCCCGCTCTCTCCCCATAGCCCTGTATCATTCCCCAAACTATTCCCACTGTCCCCCCGCTCTCTCCCCATAGCCCTGTATCATTCCCCAAACTATTCCCACTGTCCCCCCGCTCTCTCCCCATAGCCCTGTATCATTCCCCAAACTAATCCCACTGTCCCCCCACTCTCTCTCCCCATAGCCCTGTATCAGTCCCCAAACTAATCCCACTGTCCCCCCGCGCTCTCTCCTCATAGCCCTGTATCAGTCCCCAAACAAATCCCACTGTCCCCCGCTCTCTCCCCATAGCCCTGTATCAGTCCCCAAACTAATCCCACTGTTCCCCCCCTCTCTCCCCATAGCCCTGTATCAGTCCCCAAACTAATCCCACTGTCCCCCTGCTCTCTCTCCCCATAGCCCTGTATCAGTCCCCAAACTAATCTCACTGTCCCCTGGCTCTCTCTCCCCATAGCCCTGTATCAGTCCCCAAACTAATCCCACTGTCCCCCCGCTCTCTCCCCATAGCCCTGTATCAGTCCCCAAACTAATCCCACTGTCCCCCTACTCTATCTACCCATAGCCCGGTATCAGTCCCCGAAACTAATCCCACTGTCCCCCCGCTCTCTCCCCATAGCCCTGTATCGATCCCCAAACTAATCCCACTGTCCCCCCGCTCTCTCTCCCCATAGCCCTGTATCGATCCCCAAACTAATCGCACTGTCCCCCCGCTCTCTCTCCCCATAGCCCTGTATCAGTCCCCAAACTAATCCCACTGTCCCCCCTCTCTCTCCCCATAGCCCTGTATCAGTCCCCAAACTAATCCCACTGTCCCCCCGCTCTCTCTCCCCATAGCCCTGTATCATTCCCCAAACTAATCTCACTGTCCCCCCGCTCTCTCTCCCCATAGCCCTGTATCAGTCCCCAAACTAATCCCACTGTCCCCCCACTCTCTCCCCATCGCCCTGTATCAGTCCCCAAACTAATCCCACTGTCCCCCGCTCTCTCCCCATAGCCCTGTATCCATCCCCAAAGAAATCCCACTGTCCCCCCGCTCTCTCTCCCCATAGCCCTGTATTGATCCCCAAACTAATCCCACTGTCCCCCCGCTCTCTCTCCCCATAGCCCTGTATCGATCCCCAAACTAATCCCACTGTCCCCCCGCTCTCTCTCCCCATAGCCCTGTATCAGTCCCCAAACTAATCCCACTGTCCCCCCGCTCTCTCCCCATAGCCCTGTATCAGTCCCCAAACTAATCCCACTGTCCGCCCCCCTGCTCTCTCCCCATAGCCCTGTATCAGTCCCCAAACCAATCCCACTATCCCCCCGCTCTCTCTCCCCATAGCCCTGTATCAGTCCCCAAACTAATCCCACTGTCCCCCCGCTCTCTCCCCATAGCCCTGTATCAGTCCCCAAACTAATCCCACTGTCCCCCCGCTCTCTCTCCCCATAGCCCTGTATCTGTCCCCAAACTAATCCCACTGTCCCCCCGCTCTCTCTCCCCATAGCCCTGTATGAGTCCCCAAACTAATCCCAATGTCCCCCCGCTCTCTCTCTCCACATTGCCCTGTATCAGTCCCCAAACAAATCCCACTGTACTCCCGCTCTCTCTCCCCATAGCCCTGTATCAGTCTCCAAACTAATCCCACTGTCCCCCCGCTCTCTCTCCCCATAGCCCTGTATCCATCCCCAAACAAATCCCACTGTCCCCCCACTCTCTCTCCCCATAGCCCTGTATCCATCCCCAAACAAATCCCACTGTCCCCCCACTCTCTCTCCCCATAGCCCTGTATCAGTCCCCAAACTAATCCCACTGTTCCCCCCGCTCTCTCTCCCCATAGCCCTGTATCAGTCCCCAAACTAATCCCACTGTCCCCCCACTTTCTCCCCATAGCCCTGTATCAGTCCCCAAACTAATCCCACTGTCCCCCCCCGCTCTCTCTCCCCATAGCCCTGTATCAGTCCCCAAACTAATCGCACTGTCCCCCCTCTCTCTCCCCATAGCCCTGTATCGATCCCCAAACTAATCGCACTGTCCCCCCTCTCTCTCCCCATAGCCATGTATCCATCCCCAAACTAATCCCACTGTCCCCCCGCTCTCTCTCCCCATAGCCCTGTATCCATCCCCAAAGAAATCCCACTGTCCCCCCGCTCTCTCCCCATAGCCCTGTATCAGTCCCCAAACAAATCCCACTGTCCCCCCGCTCTCTCTCCCCATAGCCCTGTATCAGTCCCCAAACTAATCCCACTGTCCCCCCGCTCTCTCCCCATAGGCCTGTATCCATCCCGAAACTAATCCCAATGTCCCCCCGCTCTCTCCCCATAGCCCTGTATCAGTCCCCAAACTAATCCCACTGTCCCCTGCTCTCTCTCCCCATAGCCGTGTATCAGTCCCCAAACTAATCCCACTGTCCCCGCTCTCTCTCCCCATAGCCCTGTATCAGTCCCCAAACTAATCCCACTGTCCCCCCGCTCTCTCTCCCCATAGCCGTGTATCAGTCCCCAAACTAATCCCACTGTCCCCCCTCTCTCTCTCTCCACATTGCCCTGTATCAGTCCCCAAACAAATCCCACTGTACTCCCGCTCTCTCTCCCCATAGCCCTGTATCAGTCCCCAAACTAATCCGACTATCCCCCCGCTCTCTCTCCCCATAGCCCTGTATCAGTCCCCAAACTAATCCCACTGTCCCCCCGCTCTCTCTCCCCATAGCCCTGTATCAGTCCCCAAACTAATCCCACTGTCCCCCCGCTCTCTCTCCCCATAGCCCTGTATCAGTCCCCAAACTAATCCCACTGTCCCCCCGCTCTCTCCCCATAGCCCTGTATCCATCCCCAAACTAATCCCACAGTCCCGTCTCTCTCTCCCCATAGCCCTGTATCGATCCCCAAACTAATCCCACTGTCCGCCCGCTCTCTCTCCCCATAGCCCTGTATCAGTCCCCAAACTAATCCCAATGTCCCCCCGCTCTCTCTCCCCATAGCCCTGTATCAGTCCCCAAACTAATCCCACTGTCCCCCCGCTCTCTCTCCCCATAGCCCTGTATCGGTCCCCAAACTAATCCCACTGTCCTCCCCACTCTCTCTCCCCATAGCCCTGTATACATCCCCAAACTAATCCCACTGTCCCCCCGCTCTCTCTCCCCATAGCCCTGTATCGATCCCCAAACTAATCCCACTGTCCCCCCACTCTCTCTCCCCATAGCCCTGTATCAGTCCCCAAACTAATCCCACTGTCCCCCCGCTCTCTCCCCATAGCCCTGTATCAGTCCCCAAACTAATCCCACTGTCCCCGCTCTCTCTCCCCATAGCCCTGTATCAGTCCCCAAACTAATCCCACTGTCCCCCCGCTCTCTCTCCCCATAGCCCTGTATCAGTCCCCAAACTAATCCCACTGTCCCCCGCGCTCTCCCCATAGCCCTGTATCATTCCCCAAACTAATCCCACTGCCCCCGCTCTCTCCCCATAGCCCTGTATCAGTCCCCAAACTAATCCCACTGTCCCCACTCTCTCTCCCCATAGCCCTGTATCAGTCCCAAAACTAATCCCACTGTCCCCCCCTCTCTCCCCATAGCCCTGTATCAGTCACCAAACTAATCCCACTGTCCCCCCGCTCTCTCTCCCCATAGCCCTGTATCAGTCCCCAAACTAATCCCACTGCCCCCCTGCTCTCTCTCCCCATAGCCCTGTATCAGTCCCCAAACTAATCCCACTGTCCCCACTCTCTCCCCACAGCCCTGTATCAGTCCCCAAACTAATCCCACTGTCCCCCCGCTCTCTCTCCCCATAGCCCTGTATCCATCCCCAAACTAATCCCACTGTCCCCCTGCTCTCTCTCCCCATAGACCTGTATCAGTCCCCAAACTAATCTCACTGTCCCCCCGCTCTCTCTCCCCATAGCCCTGTATCAGTTCCCAAACTAATCCCACTGTCCCCCCACTCTCTCTCCCCATAGCCCTGTATCAGTCCCCAAACTAATCTCACTGTCCCCCCTGCTCTCTCCCCATAGCCCTGTATCAGTCCCGAAACTAATCCCACTGTCCCCCCGCTCTCTCCCCATAGCCCTGTATCAGTCCCCAAACTAATCCCACTGTCCCCCCGCTCTCTCCCCATAGCCCTGTATCAGTCCCCAAACTAATCCCACTGTCCCCCCGCTCTCTCTCCCCATAGCCCTGTATCGATTCCCAAACTAATCGCACTGTCCCCCCTCTCTCTCCCCATAGCCCTGTATCCATCCCCAAAGAAATCCCACTGTCCCCCCGCTCTCTCTCCCCATAGCCCTGTATCAGTCCCCAAACTAATCCCACTGTCCCCCCGCTCTCTCTCCCCATAGCCCTGTATCGATCCCCAAACTAATCCCACTGTCCCCCCGCTCTCTCTCCCCATAGCCCTGTATCAGTCCCCAAACTAATCCCACTGTCCCCCCGCTCTCTCCCCATAGCCCTGTATCAGTCCCCAAACTAATCCCACTGTCCGCCCCCCTGCTCTCTCCCCATAGCCCTGTATCAGTCCCCAAACTAATCCCACTGTCCCCCCGCTCTCTCTCCCCATAGCCCTGTATCGATCCCCAAACTAATCCCACTGTTCCCCCGCTCTCTCTCCCCATAGCCCTGTATCAGTCCCCAAACCAATCCCACTGTCCCCCCGCTCTCTCTCCCCATAGCCCTGTATCAGTCCCCAAACTAATCCCACTGTTCCCCCGCTCTCTCTCCCCATAGCCCTGTATCAGTCCCCAAACTAATCCCAATGTCCCCCCGCTCTCTCTCTCCACATTGCCCTGTATCAGTCCCCAAACCAATCCCACTGTCCCCCCGCTCTCTCTCCCCATAGCCCTGTATCAGTCCCCAAACTAATCCCACTGTCCCCCCGCTCTCTCTCCCCATTGCCCTGTATCCATCCCCAAACTAATCCCACTGTCCCCCTGCTCTCTCTCCCCATAGACCTGTATCAGTCCCCAAACTAATCTCACTGTCCCCTGGCTCTCTCTCCCCATAGCCCTGTATCAGTCCCGAAACTAATCCCACTGTCCCCCCCACTCTCTCTCCCCATAGCCCTGTATCGATCCCCAAACTAATCCCACTGTCCCCCCGCTCTCTCTCCCCATAGCCCTGTATCGATCCCCAAACTAATCCCACTGTCCCCCCGCTCTCTCTCCCCGTAGCCCTGTATCCATCCCCAAACTAATCCCACTGTCCCCCGCTCTCTCTCCCCATAGCCCTATATCAATCCCCAAACTAATCGCACTGTCCCCCCTCTCTCTCCCCATAGCCATGTATCCATCCCCAAACTAATCCCACTGTCCCCCCGCTCTCTCTCCCCATAGCCCTGTATCCATCCCCAAAGAAATCCCACTGTCCCCCCGCTCTCTCCTCATAGCCCTGTATCAGTCCCCAAACTAATCCCACTGTCCCCCCGCTCTCTCTCCCCATAGCCCTGTATCCATCCCCAAACTAATCCCACTGTCCCCCCGCTCTCTCCCCATAGCCCTGTATCAGTCCCCAAACTAATCCCACTGCCCCACTCTCCCCCCATAGCCCTGTATCCATCCCCAAACTAATCCCACTGTCCCCCCACTCTCTCTCCCCATAGCCCTGTATCGATCCCCAAACTAATCCCACTGTCCGCCCCCCTGCTCTCTCCCCATAGCCCTGTATCAGTCCCCAAACAAATCCCAGTGTCCCCCCGCTCTCTCTCCCCATAGCCCTGTATCCATCCCCAAAGAAATCCCACTGTCCCCCCGCTCTCTCTCCCCATAGCCCTGTATCGATCCCCAAACTAATCCCACTGTCCCCCCGCTCTCTCTCCCCATAGCCCTGTATCAGTCCCCAAACTAATCCCACTGTCCCCCCGCTCTCTCCCCATAGCCCTGTATCCATCCCCAAACTAATCCCACTGTCCCCGCTCTCTCTCCCCATAGCCGTGTATCAGTCCCCAAACTAATCCCACTGTCCCCGCTCTCTCTCCCCATAGCCGTGTATCAGTCCCCAAACTAATCCCACTGTCCCCCCGCTCTCTCCCCATAGCCCTGTATCAGTCCCCAAACTAATCCCACTGTCCGCCCCCCTGCTCTCTCCCCATAGCCCTGTATCAGTCCCCAAACCAATCCCACTGTCCCCCCGCTCTCTCTCCCCATAGCCCTGTATCAGTCCCCAAACTAATCCCAATGTCCCCCCGCTCTCTCTCTCCACATTGCCCTGTATCAGTCCCCAAACAAGTCCCACTGTCCCCCCCAGCTCTCTCCCCATAGCCCTGTATCAGTCCCCAAACAAATCCCACTGTCCCCCCCAGCTCTCTCCCCATAGCCCTGTATCAGTCCCCAAACTAATCCCAATGTCCCCCCGCTCTCTCTCCCCATAGCCCTGTATCAGTCCCCAAACTAATCCCACTGTCCCCCCGCTCTCTCCCCATAGCCCTGTATCAGTCCCCAAACTAATCCCACTGTCCCCCCGCTCTCTCCCCATAGCCCTGTATCCATCCCCAAACTAATCCCACTGTCCCCCCACTCTCTCTCTCCATAGCCCTGTATCAGTCCCCAAACTAATCCCACTTTCCCCACGCTCTCTCCCCATAGCCCTGTATCAGTCGCCAAACTAATCCCACTGTCCCCCCGCTCTCTCTCCCCATAGCCCTGTATCAGTCCCCAAACTAATCCCACTGTCCCCCCGCTCTCTCCCCATAGCCCTGTATCCATCCCCAAACTAATCCCACTGTCCCGTCTCTCTCTCCCCATAGCCCTGTATCGATCCCCAAACTAATCCCACTGTCCGCCCGCTCTCTCTCCCCATAGCCCTGTATCAGTCCCCAAACTAATCCCACTGTCCCCCCGCTCTCTCCCCATAGCCCTGTATCAATCCCCAAACTAATCCCACTGTCCCCGCTCTCTCTCCCCATAGCCCTGTATCAGTCCCCAAACTAATCCCACTGTCCCCCCGCTCTCTCTCCCCATAGCCCTGTATCAGTCCCCAAACTAATCCCACTGTCCCCCCCACTCTCTCTCCCCATAGCCCTGTATCGATTCCCAAACTAATCCCACTGTCCCCCCGCTCTCTCTCCCCATAGCCCTGTATCAGTCCCCAAACTAATCCCACTGTCCCCCCCACTCTCTCTCCCCATAGCCCTGTATTGATCCCCAAACTAATCCCACTGTCCCCCGACTCTCTCTCCCCATAGCCCTGTATCAGTCCCCAAACTAATCCCACTGTCCCCCGCTCACTCCCCATAGCCCTGTATCAATCCCCAAACTAATCCCAATGTCCCCCCGCTCTCTCTCCCCATAGCCCTGTATCTATCCCCAAACTAATCCCACTGTCCCCCCGCTCTCTCTCCCCATAGCCCTGTATCAGTCCCCAAACTAATCCCACTGTCCCCCGCTCACTCCCCATAGCCCTGTATCAGTCCCCAAACTAATCCCACTGTCCCCCCGCTCTCTCCCCATAGCCCTGTATCAGTCCCCAAACTAATCCCACTGTCCCCCCGCTCTCTCTCCCCATAGCCCTGTATCAGTCCCCAAACTAATCCGACTATCCCCACGCTCTCTCTCCCCATAGCCCTGTATCAGTCCCCAAACTAATCCGACTATCCCCCCGCTCTCTCTCCCCATAGCCCTGTATCCATCCCCAAACTAATCCCACTCTCCCCCTGCTCTCTCTCCCCATAGCCCTGTATCAGTCCCCAAACTAATCCCACTGTCCCCCACTCTCTCTCCACATAGCCCTGTATCAGTCCCGAAACTAATCCCACTGTCCCCCCGCTCTCTCCCCATAGCCCTGTATCAGTCCCCAAACTAATCCCACTGTCCCGTCTCTCTCTCCCCATAGCCCTGTATCATTCCCCAAACTAATCCCACTGTCCCCCCGCTCTCTCTCCCCATAGCCCTGTATCAGTCCCCAAACTAATCCCACTGTCCCCCCGCTCTCTCCCCATAGCCCTGTATCAGTCCCCAAACTAATCCCACTGTCCCCCCGCTCTCTCTCCCCATAGCCCTGTATCAGTCCCCAAACTAATCCCACTGTTCCCCCGCTCTGTCTCCCCAGAGCCCTGTATCAGTCCCCAAACTAATCCCAATGTCCCCCCGCTCTCTCTCTCCACATTGCCCTGTATCAGTCCCCAAACAAATCCCACTGTCCCCCCGCTCTCTCCCCATAGCCCTGTATCCATCCCCAAACTAATCCCACTGTCCCCCTGCTCTCTCTCCCCATAGACCTGTATCAGTCCCCAAACTAATCTCACTGTCCCCTGGCTCTCTCTCCCCATAGCCCTGTATCAGTCCCCAAACTAATCCCACTGTCCCCCCGCTCTCTCCCCATAGCCCTGTATCAGTCCCCAAACTAATCTCACTGTCCCCCCACTCTCTCTCCCCATAGCCCTGTATCAGTCCCGAAACTAATCCCACTGTCCCCCCACTTTCTCCCCATAGCCCTGTATCAGTCCCCAAACTAATCCCACTGTCCCCCCGCTCTCTCCCCTTAGCCCTGTATCAGTCCCCAAACTAATCCCACTGTCCGCCCCCCTGCTCTCTCCCCATAGCCCTGTATCAGTCCCCAAACTAATCCCACTGTCCCCCCGCTCTCTCTCCCCATAGCCCTGTATCAGTCCCCAAACTAATCCCACTGTCCCCCCGCTCTCTCTCCCTATAGCCCTGTATCAGTCCCCAAACTAATCCGACTATCCCCCCGCTCTCTCTCCCCATAGCCCTGTATCCATCCCCAAACTAATCCCACTTTCCCCACGCTCTCTCTCCCCATAGCCCTGTATCAGTCCCCAAACTAATCCCACTGTCCCCCCGCTCTCTCTCCCCATAGCCCTGTATCAGTCCCCAAACTAATCCCACTGTCCCCCCGCTCTCTCTCCCCATAGCCCTGTATCAGTCCCCAAACTAATCCCACTGTCCCCCCGCTCACTCTCCCTATAGCCCTGTATCAGTCCCAAAACTAATCCGACTATCCCCCCGCTCTCTCTCCCCATAGCCCTGTATCCATCCCCAAACTAATCCCACTTTCCCCACGCTCTCTCTCCCCATAGCCCTGTATCAGTCCCCAAACTAATCCCACTGTCCCCCCGCTCTCTCTCCCCATAGCCCTGTATCAGTCCCCAAACTAATCCCACTGTCCCCCCGCTCTCTCTCCCCATAGCCCTGTATCAGTCCCCAAACTAATCCCACTGTCCCGTCTCTCTCTCCCCATAGCCCTGTATCAGTCCCCAAACTAATCCCACTGTCCCGTTTCTCTCTTCCCATAGCCCTGTATCGATCCCCAAACTAATCCCACTGTTCCCCCGCTCTCTCTCCCCATAGCCCTGTATCAGTCCCCAAACTAATCCCACTGTCCCCGCTCTCTCTCCCCATAGCCCTGTATCAGTCCCCAAACTAATCCCACTGTCCCCCCGCTCTCTCTCCCCATAGCCCTGTATCGATTCCCAAACTAATCCCACTGTCCCCCCGCTCTCTCTCCCCATAGCCCTGTATCAATCCCCAAACTAATCCCACTGTTCCCCCCCATAGCCCTGTATAGATCCCCAAACTAATCCCACTGTCCCCCGACTCTCTCTCCCCATAGCCCTGTATCAATCCCCAAACTAATCCCACTGTCCCCCGACTCTCTCTCCCCATAGCCCTGTATCAGTCCCCAAACTAATCCCACTGTCCCCCGACTCTCTCTCCCCATAGCCCTGTATCAGTCCCCAAACTAATCACACTGTCCCCCCGCTCTCTCTCCCCATGGCCCTGTATCGATCCCCAAACTAATCCCACTGTCCCCCCGCTCACTCCCCATAGCCCTGTATCAGTCCCCAAACTAATCCCACTGTCCCCCGTCTCTCTCTCCCCATAGCCCTGTATCGATCCCCAAACTAATCCCACTGTCCCCCCGCTCTCTCTCCCCATGGCCCTGTATCGATCCCCAAACTAATCCCACTGTCCCCCGTCTCTCTCTCCCCATAGCCCTGTATCAGTCCCCAAACTAATCCCACTGTTCCCCCGCTCTCTCCCCATAGCCCTGTATCAGTCCCCAAACTAATCCCAATGTCCCCCCGCTCTCTCTCCCCATAGCCCAGTATCAGTCCCCAAACTAATCCCACTGTCCCCGCTCTCTCTCCCCATAGCCCTGTATCAATCCCCAAACTAATCCCACTCTCCCCCCGCTCTCTCTCCCCATAGACCTGTATCAGTCCCCAAACTAATCCCACTTTCCCCCCGCTCTCTCTCCCCATAGCACTGTATCAGTCCCCAAACTAATCCCACTGTCCCAACTCTCTCTCCCCATAGCCCTGTATCAGTCCCGAAACTAATCCCACTGTCCCCACTCTCTCTCCCCATAGCCCTGTATCAGTCCCCAAACTAATCCCACTGTCCCCCCGCTCTCTCTCCCCATAGCCCTGTTTCGATCCCCAAACTAATCCCACTGTCCCCCCGCTCTCTCCCCATAGCCCTGTATCAGTCCCCAAACTAATCCCACTGTCCCCCCGCTCTCTCTCCCCATAGCCCTGTATCAGTCCCCAAACAAATCCCACTGTCCCCCCGCTCTCTCTCCCCATAGCCCTGTATCAGTCCCCAAACTAATCCCACTGTCCCCCCGCTCTCTCTCCCCATAGCCCTGTATCAGTCCCCAAACTAATCCCACTGTCCCCCCGCTCTCTCCCCATAGCCCTGTATCAGTCCCCAAACTAATCCCACTGTCCTCCCGCACTCTCTCCCCATAGCCCTGTTTCGATCCCCAAACTAATCCCACTGTCCCCCCGCTCTCTCCCCATAGCCCTGTATCAGTCCCCAAACTAATCCCACTGTCCCCCCGCTCTCTCTCCCCATAGCCCTGTATCAGTCCCCAAACTAATCCCACTCTCCCCCCGCTCTCTCTCCCCATAGCCCTGTATCAGTCCCCAAACTAATCCCACTGTCCCCCCGCTCTCTCTCCCCATAGCCCTGTATCAGTCCCCAAACTAATCCCACTTTCCCCCAACTCTCTCTCCCCATAGCCCTGTATCAGTCCCCAAACTAATCCCACTGTCCCCCCGCTCTCTCCCCATAGCCCTGTATCCATCCCCAAACTAATCCCACTGTCCCGTCTCTCTCTCCCCATAGCCCTGTATCAGTCCCCAAACTAATCCCACTGTCCCGTTTCTCTCTCCCCATAGCCCTGTATCGATCCCCAAACTAATCCCACTGTCCCCCCACTCTCTCCCCATAGCCCTGTATCGGTCCCCAAACTAATCCCACTGTCCCCTCACTCTCTCTCCCCATAGCCCAGTATCAGTCCCCAAACTAATCCCACTGTCCGCCCGCTCTCTCTCCCCATAGCCCTGTATCAGTCCCCAAACTAATCCCACTGTCCCCCCGCTCTCTCCCCATAGCCCTGTATCAATCCCCAAACTAATCCCACTGTCCCCGCTCTCTCTCCCCATAGCCCTGTATCAGTCCCCAAACTAATCCCACTGTCCCCCCGCTCTCTCTCCCCATAGCCCTGTATCAGTCCCCAAACTAATCCCACTGTCCGCCCGCTCTCTCTCCCCATAGCCCTGTATCAGTCCCCAAACTAATCCCACTGTCCCCCCGCTCTCTCCCCATAGCCCTGTATCAATCCCCAAACTAATCCCACTGTCCCCGCTCTCTCTCCCCATAGCCCTGTATCAGTCCCCAAACTAATCCCACTGTCCCCCCGCTCTCTCTCCCCATAGCCCTGTATCAGTCCCCAAACTAATCCCACTGTCCCCCCGCTCTCTCTCCCCATAGCCCTGTATTGATCCCCAAACTAATCCCACTGTCCCCCGACTCTCTCTCCCCATAGCCCTGTATCTATCCCCAAACTAATCCCACTGTCCCCCCGCTCTCTCCCCATAGCCCTGTACCAGTCCCCAAACTAATCCCACTGTCCCCCCGCTCTCTCTCCCCATAGCCCTGTATCAGTCCCCAAACTAATCCCACTGTCCCCCGCTCACTCCCCATAGCCCTGTATCAATCCCCAAACTAATCCCACTGTCCCCCCGCTCTCTCACCATAGCCCTGTATCAGTCCCCAAACTAATCCCACTGCACCCCCCTCTCTCTCTCCCCATAGCCCTGTATCAGTCCCCAAACTAATCCTACTGTCCCCCCGCTCTCTCTCCCCATAGCCCTGTATCAGTCCCCAAACTAATCCCACTGTCCCCCCGCTCTCTCTCCCCATAGCCCTGTATCAGTCCCCAAACTAATCCGACTATCCCCCCGCTCTCTCTCCCCATAGCCCTGTATCCATCCCCAAACTAATCCCACTCTCCCCCTGCTCTCTCTCCCCATAGCCCTGTATCAGTCCCCAAACTAATCCCACTGTCCCCCACTCTCTCTCCACATAGCCCTGTATCAGTCCCCAAACTAATCCCACTGTCCCCACGCTCTCTCCCCATAGCCCTGTATCAGTCCCCAAACTAATCCCACTGTCCCGTCTCTCTCTCCCCATAGCCCTGTATCAGTCCCCAAACTAATCCCACTGTCACCCCGCTCTCTCTCCCCAGAGCCCTGTATCAGTCCCCAAACTAATCCCAATGTCCCCCCGTTCTCTCTCTCCACATTGCCCTGTATCAGTCCCCAAACAAATCCCACTGTACTCCCGCTCTCTCTCCCCATAGCCCTGTATCAGTCCCCAAACTAATCTGACTATCCCCCCGCTCTCTCTCCCCATAGCCCTGTATCCATCACCAAACTAATCCCACTGTCCCCCTGCTCTCTCTCCCCATAGACCTGTATCAGTCCCCAAACTAATCTCACTGTCCCCTGGCTCTCTCTCCCCATAGCCCTGTATCAGTCCCCAAACTAATCCCACTGTCCCCCCGCTCTCTCCCCATAGCCCTGTATCAGTCCCGAAACTAATCCCACTGTCCCCCCACTTTCTCCCCATAGCCCTGTATCAGTCCCCAAACTAATCCCGCTATCCCCCCGCTCTCTCTCCCCATAGCCCTGTATCGATCCCCAAACTAATCCCACTGTCCCCCGTCTCTCTCTCCCCATAGCCCTGTATCAGTCCCCAAACTAATCCCACTGTTCCGCCGCTCACTCCCCATAGCCCTGTATCAGTCCCCAAACTAATCCCACTGTCCCCCGTCTCTCTCTCCCCATAGCCCTGTATCGATCCCCAAACTAATCCCACTGTCCCCCCGCTCTCTCTCCCCATGGCCCTGTATCGATCCCCAAACTAATCCCACTGTCCCCCGTCTCTCTCCCCATAGCCCTGTATCAGTCCCCAAACTAATCCCACTGTTCCCCCGCTCTCTCCCCATAGCCCTGTATCAGTCCCCAAACTAATCCCAATGTCCCCCCGCTCTCTCTCCCCATAGCCCTGTATCAGTCCCCAAACTAATCCCACTGTCCCCGCTCTCTCTCCCCATAGCCCTGTATCAATCCCCAAACTAATCCCACTCTCCCCCCGCTCTCTCTCCCCATAGACCTGTATCAGTCCCCAAACTAATCCCACTTTCCCCCCGCTCTCTCTCCCCATAGCACTGTATCAGTCCCCAAACTAATCCCACTGTCCCAACTCTCTCTCCCCATAGCCCTGTATCAGTCCCGAAACTAATCCCACTGTCCCCACTCTCTCTCCCCATAGCCCTGTATCAGTCCCCAAACTAATCCCACTGTCCCCCCGCTCTCTCTCCCCATAGCCCTGTTTCGATCCCCAAACTAATCCCACTGTCCCCCCGCTCTCTCCCCATAGCCCTGTATCAGTCCCCAAACTAATCCCACTGTCCCCCCGCTCTCTCTCCCCATAGCCCTGTATCAGTCCCCAAACAAATCCCACTGTCCCCCCGCTCTCTCTCCCCATAGCCCTGTATCAGTCCCCAAACTAATCCCACTGTCCCCCCGCTCTCTCTCCCCATAGCCCTGTATCAGTCCCCAAACTAATCCCACTGTCCCCCCGCTCTCTCCCCATAGCCCTGTATCAGTCCCCAAACTAATCCCACTGTCCTCCCGCACTCTCTCCCCATAGCCCTGTTTCGATCCCCAAACTAATCCCACTGTCCCCCCGCTCTCTCCCCATAGCCCTGTATCAGTCCCCAAACTAATCCCACTGTCCCCCCGCTCTCTCTCCCCATCGCCCTGTATCAGTCCCCAAACTAATCCCACTGTCCCCGCTCTCTCTCCCCATAGCCCTGTATCAGTCCCCAAACTAATCCCACTGTCCCCCCGCTCTCTCCCCATAGCCCTGTATCAGTCCCCAAACTAATCCCACTGTCCCCCCCACTCTCTCTCCCCATAGCCCTGTATCGATTCCCAAACTAATCCCACTGTCCCCCCGCTCTCTCTCCCCATAGCCCTGTATCAATCCCCAAACTAATCCCACTGTTCCCCCCCATAGCCCTGTATTGATCCCCAAACTAATCCCACTGTCCCCCGACTCTCTCTCCCCATAGCCCTGTATCGATTCCCAAACTAATCCCACTGTCCCCCGACTCTCTCTCCCCATAGCCCTGTATCTATCCCCAAACTAATCCCACTGTCCCCCCACTCTCTCTCCCCATAGCCCTGTATCAGTCCCCAAACTAATCCCACTGTCCCCCGACTCTCTCTCCCCATAGCCCTGTATCTATCCCCAAACTAATCCCTCTGTCCCCCCACTCTCTCTCCCCATAGCCCTGTATCTATCCCCAAACTAATCCCTCTGTCCCCTCACTCTCTCTCCCCATAGCCCTGTATCAGTCCCCAAACTAATCCCACTGTCCCCCCGCTCTCTCTCCCCATGGCCCTGTATCGATCCCCAAACTAATCCCACTGTCCCCCCGCTCTCTCCCTATAGCCCTGTATCAGTCCCCAAACTAATCCCACTGTTCCGCCGCTCACTCCCCATAGCCCTGTATCAGTCCCCAAACTAATCCCAACGTCCCCCCGCTCTCTCTCCCCATAGCCCTGTATCAGTCCCCAAACTAATCCCACTGTCCCCGCTCTCTCTCCCCATAGCCCTGTATCAATCCCCAAACTAATCCCACTCTCCCCCCGCTCTCTCTCCCCATAGACCTGTATCAGTCCCCAAACTAATCCCACTTTCCCCCCGCTCTCTCTCCCCATAGCACTGTATCAGTCCCCAAACTAATCCCACTGTCCCAACTCTCTCTCCCCATAGCCCTGTATCAGTCCCGAAACTAATCCCACTGTCCCCACTCTCTCTCCCCATAGCCCTGTATCAGTCCCCAAACTAATCCCACTGTCCCCCCGCTCTCTCTCCCCATAGCCCTGTTTCGATCCCCAAACTAATCCCACTGTCCCCCCGCTCTCTCCCCATAGCCCTGTATCAGTCCCCAAACTAATCCCACTGTCCCCCCGCTCTCTCTCCCCATAGCCCTGTATCAGTCCGCAAACAAATCCCACTGTCCCCCCGCTCGCTCTCCCCATAGCCCTGTATCAGTCCCCAAACTAATCCCACTGTCCCCCCGCTCTCTCTAACCATAGCCCTGTATCAGTCCCCAAACTAATCCCACTGTCCCCCCGCTCTCTCCCCAGAGCCCTGTTTCGATCCCCAAACTAATCCCACTGTCCCCCCGCTCTCTCCCCATAGCCCTGTATCAGTCCCCAAACTAATCCCACTGTCCCCCCGCTCTTTCTCCCCATAGCCCTGTATCAGTCCCCAAACTAATCCCACTGTCCCCCTGCTCTCTCCCCATAGCCCTGTATCAGTCCCCAAACTAATTCCACTGTCGCCCTGCTCTCTCCCCATAGCCCTGTATCGATTCCCAAACTAATCCCAATGTCCCCCCGCTCTCTCTCTCCCCATTGCCCTGTATCAGTCCCCAAACAAATCCCACTGTACTCCCGCTCTCTCTCCCCATAGCCCTTTATCAGTCCCCAAACTAATCCCACTGTCCCCCGCTCTCTCCCCATAGCCCTGTATCAGTCCCCAAACTAATCCCACTGTCCCCCCGCTCTCTCTCCCCATAGCCCTGTATCAGTCCCCAAACTAATCCCACTGTCCCCCGCTCTCTCTCTCTCCCCATAGCCCTGTATCAGTCCCCAAACTAATCCCACTGTCCCCCCGCTCTCTCTCCCCATAGCCCTGTGTCAGTCCCCAAACTAATCCCACTGCCCCCCGCTCTCTCTCTCTCCCCATAGCCCTGTATCGATCCCCAAACTAATCCCACTGTCCCCCGTCTCTCCCCATAGCCCTGTATCAGTCCCCAAACTAATCCCACTGTCCCCCCGCTCTCTCTCCCCATAGCCCTGTATCAGTCCCCAAACTAATCCCACTGTCCCCCCACTCTCTCCCCATAGCCCTGTATCAGTCCACAAACTAATCCCACTCTCCCCCCGCTCTCTCTCCCCATAGCCCTGTATCAGTCCCCAAACTAATCCCACTGTCCCCCCGCTCTCTCCCCATAGCCCTGTATCCATCCCCAAACTAATCCCACTGTCCCCGCTCTCTCTCCCCATAGCCGTGTATCAGTCCCCAAACTAATCCCACTGTCCCCGCTCTCTCTCCCCATAGCCGTGTATCAGTCCCCAAACTAATCCCACTGTCCCCCCGCTCTCTCCCCATAGCCCTGTATCAGTCCCCAAACTAATCCCACTGTCCGCCCCCCTGCTCTCTCCCCATAGCCCTGTATCAGTCCCCAAACCAATCCCACTGTCCCCCCGCTCTCTCTCCCCATAGCCCTGTATCAGTCCCCAAACTAATCCCAATGTCCCCCCGCTCTCTCTCTCCACATTGCCCTGTATCAGTCCCCAAACAAATCCCACTGTCCCCCCCAGCTCTCTCCCCATAGCCCTGTATCAGTCCCCAAACAAATCCCACTGTCCCCCCCAGCTCTCTCCCCATAGCCCTGTATCAGTCCCCAAACTAATCCCAATGTCCCCCCGCTCTCTCTCCCCATAGCCCTGTATCAGTCCCCAAACTAATCCCACTGTCCCCCCGCTCTCTCCCCATAGCCCTGTATCAGTCCCCAAACTAATCCCACTGTCCCCCCGCTCTCTCCCCATAGCCCTGTATCCATCCCCAAACTAATCCCACTGTCCCCCCACTCTCTCTCTCCATAGCCCTGTATCAGTCCCCAAACTAATCCCACTTTCCCCACGCTCTCTCCCCATAGCCCTGTATCAGTCGCCAAACTAATCCCACTGTCCCCCCGCTCTCTCTCCCCATAGCCCTGTATCAGTCCCCAAACTAATCCCACTGTCCCCCCGCTCTCTCCCCATAGCCCTGTATCCATCCCCAAACTAATCCCACTGTCCCGTCTCTCTCTCCCCATAGCCCTGTATCGATCCCCAAACTAATCCCACTGTCCGCCCGCTCTCTCTCCCCATAGCCCTGTATCAGTCCCCAAACTAATCCCACTGTCCCCCCGCTCTCTCCCCATAGCCCTGTATCAATCCCCAAACTAATCCCACTGTCCCCGCTCTCTCTCCCCATAGCCCTGTATCAGTCCCCAAACTAATCCCACTGTCCGCCCGCTCTCTCTCCCCATAGCCCTGTATCAGTCCCCAAACTAATCCCACTGTCCCCCCCACTCTCTCTCCCCATAGCCCTGTATCGATTCCCAAACTAATCCCACTGTCCCCCCGCTCTCTCTCCCCATAGCCCTGTATCAGTCCCCAAACTAATCCCACTGTCCCCCCCACTCTCTCTCCCCATAGCCCTGTATTGATCCCCAAACTAATCCCACTGTCCCCCGACTCTCTCTCCCCATAGCCCTGTATCAGTCCCCAAACTAATCCCACTGTCCCCCGCTCACTCCCCATAGCCCTGTATCAATCCCCAAACTAATCCCAATGTCCCCCCGCTCTCTCTCCCCATAGCCCTGTATCTATCCCCAAACTAATCCCACTGTCCCCCCGCTCTCTCTCCCCATAGCCCTGTATCAGTCCCCAAACTAATCCCACTGTCCCCCGCTCACTCCCCATAGCCCTGTATCAGTCCCCAAACTAATCCCACTGTCCCCCCGCTCTCTCCCCATAGCCCTGTATCAGTCCCCAAACTAATCCCACTGTCCCCCCGCTCTCTCTCCCCATAGCCCTGTATCAGTCCCCAAACTAATCCGACTATCCCCACGCTCTCTCTCCCCATAGCCCTGTATCAGTCCCCAAACTAATCCGACTATCCCCCCGCTCTCTCTCCCCATAGCCCTGTATCCATCCCCAAACTAATCCCACTCTCCCCCTGCTCTCTCTCCCCATAGCCCTGTATCAGTCCCCAAACTAATCCCACTGTCCCCCACTCTCTCTCCACATAGCCCTGTATCAGTCCCGAAACTAATCCCACTGTCCCCCCGCTCTCTCCCCATAGCCCTGTATCAGTCCCCAAACTAATCCCACTGTCCCGTCTCTCTCTCCCCATAGCCCTGTATCATTCCCCAAACTAATCCCACTGTCCCCCCGCTCTCTCTCCCCATAGCCCTGTATCAGTCCCCAAACTAATCCCACTGTCCCCCCGCTCTCTCCCCATAGCCCTGTATCAGTCCCCAAACTAATCCCACTGTCCCCCCGCTCTCTCTCCCCATAGCCCTGTATCAGTCACCAAACTAATCCCACTGTTCCCCCGCTCTGTCTCCCCAGAGCCCTGTATCAGTCCCCAAACTAATCCCAATGTCCCCCCGCTCTCTCTCTCCACATTGCCCTGTATCAGTCCCCAAACAAATCCCACTGTCCCCCCGCTCTCTCCCCATAGCCCTGTATCCATCCCCAAACTAATCCCACTGTCCCCCTGCTCTCTCTCCCCATAGACCTGTATCAGTCCCCAAACTAATCTCACTGTCCCCTGGCTCTCTCTCCCCATAGCCCTGTATCAGTCCCCAAACTAATCCCACTGTCCCCCCGCTCTCTCCCCATAGCCCTGTATCAGTCCCCAAACTAATCTCACTGTCCCCCCACTCTCTCTCCCCATAGCCCTGTATCAGTCCCGAAACTAATCCCACTGTCCCCCCACTTTCTCCCCATAGCCCTGTATCAGTCCCCAAACTAATCCCGCTATCCCCCCGCTCTCTCTCCCCATAGCCATGTATCCATCCCCAAACTAATCCCACTGTCCCCCCGCTCTCTCTCCCCATAGCCCTGTATCAGTCCCCAAACTAATCCCACTGTCCCCCCGCTCTCTCTCCCCATAGCCCTGTATCAGTCCCCAAACTAATCCCACTGTCCCCCCGCTCTCTCCCCATAGCCCTGTATCCATCCCCAAACTAATCCCACTGTCCCCCGCTCTCTCCCCATAGCCCTGTATCAGTCCCCAAACTAATCCCACTGTCCCCGCTCTCTCTCCCCATAGCCGTGTATCAGTCCCCAAACTAATCCCACTGTCCCCCCGCTCTCTCCCCATAGCCCTGTATCAGTCCCCAAACTAATCCCACTGTCCCCCCGCTCTCTCCCCTTAGCCCTGTATCAGTCCCCAAACTAATCCCACTGTCCGCCCCCCTGCTCTCTCCCCATAGCCCTGTATCAGTCCCCAAACTAATCCCACTGTCCCCCCGCTCTCTCTCCCCATAGCCCTGTATCAGTCCCCAAACTAATCCCACTGTCCCCCCGCTCTCTCTCCCTATAGCCCTGTATCAGTCCCCAAACTAATCCGACTATCCCCCCGCTCTCTCTCCCCATAGCCCTGTATCCATCCCCAAACTAATCCCACTTTCCCCACGCTCTCTCTCCCCATAGCCCTGTATCAGTCCCCAAACTAATCCCACTGTCCCCCCGCTCTCTCTCCCCATAGCCCTGTATCAGTCCCCAAACTAATCCCACTGTCCCCCCGCTCTCTCTCCCCATAGCCCTGTATCAGTCCCCAAACTAATCCCACTGTCCCCCCGCTCACTCTCCCTATAGCCCTGTATCAGTCCCAAAACTAATCCGACTATCCCCCCGCTCTCTCTCCCCATAGCCCTGTATCCATCCCCAAACTAATCCCACTTTCCCCACGCTCTCTCTCCCCATAGCCCTGTATCAGTCCCCAAACTAATCCCACTGTCCCCCCGCTCTCTCTCCCCATAGCCCTGTATCAGTCCCCAAACTAATCCCACTGTCCCCCCGCTCTCTCTCCCCATAGCCCTGTATCAGTCCCCAAACTAATCCCACTGTCCCGTCTCTCTCTCCCCATAGCCCTGTATCAGTCCCCAAACTAATCCCACTGTCCCGTTTCTCTCTTCCCATAGCCCTGTATCGATCCCCAAACTAATCCCACTGTTCCCCCGCTCTCTCTCCCCATAGCCCTGTATCAGTCCCCAAACTAATCCCACTGTCCCCGCTCTCTCTCCCCATAGCCCTGTATCAGTCCCCAAACTAATCCCACTGTCCCCCCGCTCTCTCTCCCCATAGCCCTGTATCGATTCCCAAACTAATCCCACTGTCCCCCCGCTCTCTCTCCCCATAGCCCTGTATCAATCCCCAAACTAATCCCACTGTTCCCCCCCATAGCCCTGTATAGATCCCCAAACTAATCCCACTGTCCCCCGACTCTCTCTCCCCATAGCCCTGTATCAATCCCCAAACTAATCCCACTGTCCCCCGACTCTCTCTCCCCATAGCCCTGTATCAGTCCCCAAACTAATCCCACTGTCCCCCGACTCTCTCTCCCCATAGCCCTGTATCAGTCCCCAAACTAATCACACTGTCCCCCCGCTCTCTCTCCCCATGGCCCTGTATCGATCCCCAAACTAATCCCACTGTCCCCCCGCTCACTCCCCATAGCCCTGTATCAGTCCCCAAACTAATCCCACTGTCCCCCGTCTCTCTCTCCCCATAGCCCTGTATCGATCCCCAAACTAATCCCACTGTCCCCCCGCTCTCTCTCCCCATGGCCCTGTATCGATCCCCAAACTAATCCCACTGTCCCCCGTCTCTCTCTCCCCATAGCCCTGTATCAGTCCCCAAACTAATCCCACTGTTCCCCCGCTCTCTCCCCATAGCCCTGTATCAGTCCCCAAACTAATCCCAATGTCCCCCCGCTCTCTCTCCCCATAGCCCTGTATCAGTCCCCAAACTAATCCCACTGTCCCCGCTCTCTCTCCCCATAGCCCTGTATCAATCCCCAAACTAATCCCACTCTCCCCCCGCTCTCTCTCCCCATAGACCTGTATCAGTCCCCAAACTAATCCCACTTTCCCCCCGCTCTCTCTCCCCATAGCACTGTATCAGTCCCCAAACTAATCCCACTGTCCCAACTCTCTCTCCCCATAGCCCTGTATCAGTCCCCAAACTAATCCCACTGTCTCCCCTCTCTCTCCCCATAGCCCTGTATCAGTCCCCAAACTAATCCCACTGTCCCCCCGCTCTCTCTCCCCATAGCCCTGTTTCGATCCCCAAACTAATCCCACTGTCCCCCCGCTCTCTCCCCATAGCCCTGTATCAGTCCCCAAACTAATCCCACTGTCCCCCCGCTCTCTCTCCCCATAGCCCTGTATCAGTCCCCAAACAAATCCCACTGTCCCCCCGCTCTCTCTCCCCATAGCCCTGTATCAGTCCCCAAACTAATCCCACTGTCCCCCCGCTCTCTCTCCCCATAGCCCTGTATCAGTCCCCAAACTAATCCCACTGTCCCCCCGCTCTCTCCCCATAGCCCTGTATCAGTCCCCAAACTAATCCCACTGTCCTCCCGCACTCTCTCCCCATAGCCCTGTTTCGATCCCCAAACTAATCCCACTGTCCCCCCGCTCTCTCCCCATAGCCCTGTATCAGTCCCCAAACTAATCCCACTGTCCCCCCGCTCTCTCTCCCCATAGCCCTGTATCAGTCCCCAAACTAATCCCACTCTCCCCCCGCTCTCTCTCCCCATAGCCCTGTATCAGTCCCCAAACTAATCCCACTGTCCCCCCGCTCTCTCTCCCCATAGCCCTGTATCAGTCCCCAAACTAATCCCACTTTCCCCCAACTCTCTCTCCCCATAGCCCTGTATCAGTCCCCAAACTAATCCCACTGTCCCCCCGCTCTCTCCCCATAGCCCTGTATCCATCCCCAAACTAATCCCACTGTCCCGTCTCTCTCTCCCCATAGCCCTGTATCAGTCCCCAAACTAATCCCACTGTCCCGTTTCTCTCACCCCATAGCCCTGTATCGATCCCCAAACTAATCCCACTGTCCCCCCACTCTCTCCCCATAGCCCTGTATCGGTCCCCAAACTAATCCCACTGTCCCCTCACTCTCTCTCCCCATAGCCCAGTATCAGTCCCCAAACTAATCCCACTGTCCGCCCGCTCTCTCTCCCCATAGCCCTGTATCAGTCCCCAAACTAATCCCACTGTCCCCCCGCTCTCTCCCCATAGCCCTGTATCAATCCCCAAACTAATCCCACTGTCCCCGCTCTCTCTCCCCATAGCCCTGTATCAGTCCCCAAACTAATCCCACTGTCCCCCCGCTCTCTCTCCCCATAGCCCTGTATCAGTCCCCAAACTAATCCCACTGTCCGTCCGCTCTCTCTCCCCATAGCCCTGTATCAGTCCCCAAACTAATCCCACTGTCCCCCCGCTCTCTCCCCATAGCCCTGTATCAATCCCCAAACTAATCCCACTGTCCCCGCTCTCTCTCCCCATAGCCCTGTATCAGTCCCCAAACTAATCCCACTGTCCCCCCGCTCTCTCTCCCCATAGCCCTGTATCAGTCCCCAAACTAATCCCACTGTCCCCCCGCTCTCTCTCCCCATAGCCCTGTATTGATCCCCAAACTAATCCCACTGTCCCCCGACTCTCTCTCCCCATAGCCCTGTATCTATCCCCAAACTAATCCCACTGTCCCCCCGCTCTCTCCCCATAGCCCTGTACCAGTCCCCAAACTAATCCCACTGTCCCCCCGCTCTCTCTCCCCATAGCCCTGTATCAGTCCCCAAACTAATCCCACTGTCCCCCGCTCACTCCCCATAGCCCTGTATCAATCCCCAAACTAATCCCACTGTCCCCCCGCTCTCTCACCATAGCCCTGTATCAGTCCCCAAACTAATCCCACTGCCCCCCCCTCTCTCTCTCCCCATAGCCCTGTATCAGTCCCCAAACTAATCCTACTGTCCCCCCGCTCTCTCTCCCCATAGCCCTGTATCAGTCCCCAAACTAATCCCACTGTCCCCCCGCTCTCTCTCCCCATAGCCCTGTATCAGTCCCCAAACTAATCCGACTATCCCCCCGCTCTCTCTCCCCATAGCCCTGTATCCATCCCCAAACTAATCCCACTCTCCCCCTGCTCTCTCTCCCCATAGCCCTGTATCAGTCCCCAAACTAATCCCACTGTCCCCCACTCTCTCTCCACATAGCCCTGTATCAGTCCCCAAACTAATCCCACTGTCCCCACGCTCTCTCCCCATAGCCCTGTATCAGTCCCCAAACTAATCCCACTGTCCCGTCTCTCTCTCCCCATAGCCCTGTATCAGTCCCCAAACTAATCCCACTGTCCCCCCGCTCTCTCTCCCCATAGCCCTGTATCAGTCCCCAAACTAATCCCACTGTTCCCCCGCTCTGTCTCCCCAGAGCCCTGTATCAGTCCCCAAACTAATCCCAATGTCCCCCCGTTCTCTCTCTCCACATTGCCCTGTATCAGTCCCCAAACAAATCCCACTGTACTCCCGCTCTCTCTCCCCATAGCCCTGTATCAGTCCCCAAACTAATCTGACTATCCCCCCGCTCTCTCTCCCCATAGCCCTGTATCCATCACCAAACTAATCCCACTGTCCCCCTGCTCTCTCTCCCCATAGACCTGTATCAGTCCCCAAACTAATCTCACTGTCCCCTGGCTCTCTCTCCCCATAGCCCTGTATCAGTCCCCAAACTAATCCCACTGTCCCCCCGCTCTCTCCCCATAGCCCTGTATCAGTCCCGAAACTAATCCCACTGTCCCCCCACTTTCTCCCCATAGCCCTGTATCAGTCCCCAAACTAATCCCGCTATCCCCCCGCTCTCTCTCCCCATAGCCCTGTATCGATCCCCAAACTAATCCCACTGTCCCCCGTCTCTCTCTCCCCATAGCCCTGTATCAGTCCCCAAACTAATCCCACTGTTCCGCCGCTCACTCCCCATAGCCCTGTATCAGTCCCCAAACTAATCCCACTGTCCCCCGTCTCTCTCTCCCCATAGCCCTGTATCGATCCCCAAACTAATCCCACTGTCCCCCCGCTCTCTCTCCCCATGGCCCTGTATCGATCCCCAAACTAATCCCACTGTCCCCCGTCTCTCTCTCCCCATAGCCCTGTATCAGTCCCCAAACTAATCCCACTGTTCCCCCGCTCTCTCCCCATAGCCCTGTATCAGTCCCCAAACTAATCCCAATGTCCCCCCGCTCTCTCTCCCCATAGCCCTGTATCAGTCCCCAAACTAATCCCACTGTCCCCGCTCTCTCTCCCCATAGCCCTGTATCAATCCCCAAACTAATCCCACTCTCCCCCCGCTCTCTCTCCCCATAGACCTGTATCAGTCCCCAAACTAATCCCACTTTCCCCCCGCTCTCTCTCCCCATAGCACTGTATCAGTCCCCAAACTAATCCCACTGTCCCAACTCTCTCTCCCCATAGCCCTGTATCAGTCCCGAAACTAATCCCACTGTCCCCACTCTCTCTCCCCATAGCCCTGTATCAGTCCCCAAACTAATCCCACTGTCCCCCCGCTCTCTCTCCCCATAGCCCTGTTTCGATCCCCAAACTAATCCCACTGTCCCCCCAGCTCTCTCTCCCCATAGCCCTGTATCAGTCCCCAAACTAATCCCACTGTCCCCCCGCTCTCTCTCCCCATAGCCCTGTATCAGTCCCCAAACAAATCCCACTGTCCCCCCGCTCTCTCTCCCCATAGCCCTGTATCAGTCCCCAAACTAATCCCACTGTCCCCCCGCTCTCTCTCCCCATAGCCCTGTATCAGTCCCCAAACTAATCCCACTGTCCCCCCGCTCTCTCTCCCCATAGCCCTGTATCAGTCCCCAAACTAATCCCACTGTCCCCTCACTCTCTCTTTCCCCATAGCCCTGTATCAGTCCCCAAACTAATCCCACTGTCCCCCCGCTCTCTCTCCCCATCGCCCTGTATCAGTCCCCAAACTAATCCCACTGTCCCCGCTCTCTCTCCCCATAGCCCTGTATCAGTCCCCAAACTAATCCCACTGTCCCCCCGCTCTCTCCCCATAGCCCTGTATCAGTCCCCAAACTAATCCCACTGTCCCCCCCACTCTCTCTCCCCATAGCCCTGTATCGATTCCCAAACTAATCCCACTGTCCCCCCGCTCTCTCTCCCCATAGCCCTGTATCAATCCCCAAACTAATCCCACTGTTCCCCCCCATAGCCCTGTATTGATCCCCAAACTAATCCCACTGTCCCCCGACTCTCTCTCCCCATAGCCCTGTATCGATTCCCAAACTAATCCCACTGTCCCCCGACTCTCTCTCCCCATAGCCCTGTATCTATCCCCAAACTAATCCCACTGTCCCCCCACTCTCTCTCCCCATAGCCCTGTATCAGTCCCCAAACTAATCCCACTGTCCCCCGACTCTCTCTCCCCATAGCCCTGTATCTATCCCCAAACTAATCCCTCTGTCCCCCCACTCTCTCTCCCCATAGCCCTGTATCTATCCCCAAACTAATCCCTCTGTCCCCTCACTCTCTCTCCCCATAGCCCTGTATCAGTCCCCAAACTAATCCCACTGTCCCCCCGCTCTCTCTCCCCATGGCCCTGTATCGATCCCCAAACTAATCCCACTGTCCCCCCGCTCTCTCCCTATAGCCCTGTATCAGTCCCCAAACTAATCCCACTGTTCCGCCGCTCACTCCCCATAGCCCTGTATCAGTCCCCAAACTAATCCCAACGTCCCCCCGCTCTCTCTCCCCATAGCCCTGTATCAGTCCCCAAACTAATCCCACTGTCCCCGCTCTCTCTCCCCATAGCCCTGTATCAATCCCCAAACTAATCCCACTCTCCCCCCGCTCTCTCTCCCCATAGACCTGTATCAGTCCCCAAACTAATCCCACTTTCCCCCCGCTCTCTCTCCCCATAGCACTGTATCAGTCCCCAAACTAATCCCACTGTCCCAACTCTCTCTCCCCATAGCCCTGTATCAGTCCCGAAACTAATCCCACTGTCCCCACTCTCTCTCCCCATAGCCCTGTATCAGTCCCCAAACTAATCCCACTGTCCCCCCGCTCTCTCTCCCCATAGCCCTGTTTCGATCCCCAAACTAATCCCACTGTCCCCCCGCTCTCTCCCCATAGCCCTGTATCAGTCCCCAAACTAATCCCACTGTCCCCCCGCTCTCTCTCCCCATAGCCCTGTATCAGTCCGCAAACAAATCCCACTGTCTCCCCGCTCGCTCTCCCCATAGCCCTGTATCAGTCCCCAAACTAATCCCACTGTCCCCCCGCTCTCTCTCCCCATAGCCCTGTATCAGTCCCCAAACTAATCCCACTGTCCCCCCGCTCTCTCCCCAGAGCCCTGTTTCGATCCCCAAACTAATCCCACTGTCCCCCCGCTCTCTCCCCATAGCCCTGTATCAGTCCCCAAACTAATCCCACTGTCCCCCCGCTCTTTCTCCCCATAGCCCTGTATCAGTCCCCAAACTAATCCCACTGTCCCCCTGCTCTCTCCCCATAGCCCTGTATCAGTCCCCAAACTAATTCCACTGTCGCCCTGCTCTCTCCCCATAGCCCTGTATCGATTCCCAAACTAATCCCAATGTCCCCCCGCTCTCTCTCTCCCCATTGCCCTGTATCAGTCCCCAAACAAATCCCACTGTACTCCCGCTCTCTCTCCCCATAGCCCTTTATCAGTCCCCAAACTAATCCCACTGTCCCCCGCTCTCTCCCCATAGCCCTGTATCAGTCCCCAAACTAATCCCACTGTCCCCCCGCTCTCTCTCCCCATAGCCCTGTATCAGTCCCCAAACTAATCCCACTGTCCCCCGCTCTCTCTCTCTCCCCATAGCCCTGTATCAGTCCCCAAACTAATCCCACTGTCCCCCCGCTCTCTCTCCCCATAGCCCTGTGTCAGTCCCCAAACTAATCCCACTGCCCCCCGCTCTCTCTCTCTCCCCATAGCCCTGTATCGATCCCCAAACTAATCCCACTGTCCCCCGCTCTCTCCCCATAGCCCTGTATCAGTCCCCAAACTAATCCCACTGTCCCCCCGCTCTCTCTCCCCATAGCCCTGTATCAGTCCCCAAACTAATCCCACTGTCCCCCCACTCTCTCCCCATAGCCCTGTATCAGTCGCCAAACTAATCCCACTGTCCCCCCGCTCTCTCTCCCCATAGCCCTGTATCAGTCCCCAAACTAATCCCACTGCCCCCCGCTCTCTCTCTCTCCCCATAGCCCTGTATCGATCCCCAAACTAATCCCACTGTCCCCCGCTCTCTCCCCATAGCCCTGTATCAGTCCCCAAACTAATCCCACTGTCCCCCCGCTCTCTCTCCCCATAGCCCTGTATCAGTCCCCAAACTAATCCCACTGTCCCCCCACTCTCTCCCCATAGCCCTGTATCAGTCCCCAAACTAATCCCACTGTCCCCCCGCTCTCTCTCCCCATAGCCCTGTATCAGTCCCCAAACTAATCCCACTGTCCCCCCGCTCTCACCCCATAGCCCTGTATCAGTCCCCAAACTAATCCCACTGTCCCCACTCTCTCCCCATAGCCCTGTATCAGTCCCCAAACTAATCCCACTGTCCCCCCGCTCTCTCTCCCCATAGCCCTGTATCAGTCCCCAAACTAATCCCACTTTCCCCCATCTCTCTCCCCATAGCCCTGTATCAGTCCCCAAACTAACCCCACTGTCCCCCCGCTCTCTCCCCATAGCCCTGTATCCATCCCCAAACTAATCCCACTGTCCCGTCTCTCTCTCCCCATAGCCCTGTATCAGTCCACAAACTAATCCCACTGTCCCGTTTCTCTCTCCCCATAGCCCTGTATCAGTCCCCAAACTAATCCCACTGTTTCCCCACTTTCTCTCCCCATAGCCCTGTATTGATCCCCAAACTAATCCCACAGTCCCCCCACTCTGTCTCCCCATAGCCCTGTATCATTCCCCAAACTAATCCCACTGTCCCCCGCTCTCTCTCCCCATAGCCCTGTATCCATCCCCAAACAAATCCCACTGTCCCCCCGCTCTCTCTCCCCATAGCCCTGTATTGATCCCCAAACTAATCCCACTGTCCCCCGACTCTCTCTCCCCATAGCCCTGTATCAGTCCCCAAACTAATCCCACTGTCCCCCGCTCTCTCCCCATAGCCCTGTATCAGTCCCCAAACTAATCCCACTGTCCCCCCGCTCTCTCTCCCCATAGCCCTGTATCAGTCCCCAAACTAATCCCACTGTCCCCCCGCTCTCACCCCATAGCCCTGTATCAGTCCCCAAACTAATCCCACTGTCCCCTCGCTCTCTCCCCATAGCCCTGTATCAGTCCCCAAACTAATCCCACTGTCCCCCCACTCTCTCCCCATAGCCCTGTATCAGTCCCCAAACTAATCCCACTGTCCCCGCACTCTCTCTCCACATAGCCCTGTATCAGTCCCCAAACTAATCCCACTGTCCCCCCCCAGCTCTCTCTCCCCATAGCCCTGTATCAGTCCCCAAACTAATCCCACTGTCCCCCCGCTCTCTCTCCCGATAGCCCTGTATCGATCCCCAAACTAATCCCACTGTCCCCCCGCTCTCTCTCCCCATAGCCCTGTATCAGTCCCCAAACTAATCCCACTGTCCCCCCCTCTCTCCCCCCATAGCCCTGTATCAGTCCCCAAACTAATCCCACTGTCCCCGCGCTCTCTCTCCCCATAGCCCTGTATCAGTCCCCAAACTAATCCCACTGTCCCCCCGCTCTCTCCCCATAGCCCTGTATCAGTCCCCAAACTAATCCCACTGTCCCCCCCGCTCTCTCTCCCCATAGCCCTGTATCAGTCCCCAAACTAATCCCACTGTCCCCCCGCTCTCTCTCCCCATAGCCCTGTATCCATCCCCAAAGAAATCCCACTGTCCCCCTCTCTCTCCCCATAGCCCTGTATCAGTCCCCAAACTAATCCCACTGTCCCCCCGCTCTCTCTCCCCATAGCCCTGTATCCATCCCCAAAGAAATCCCACTGTCCCCCCGCTCTCTCTCCCCATAGCCCTGTATCAGTCCCCAAACTAATCCCACTGTCCCCCCGCTCTCTCTCCCCATAGCCCTGTATTGATCCCCAAACTAATCCCACTGTCCCCCCACTCTCTCCCCATAGCCCTGTATCCATCCCCAAACTAATCCCACTGTCCCCCCTCTCTCTCACCATAGCCCTGTATCGATCCCCAAACTAATCCCACTGTCCCCCCGCTCTCTCCCCATAGCCCTGTATCAGTCCCCAAACTAATCCCACTGTCCCCCCGCTCTCTCCCCATAGCCCTGTATCAGTCCCCAAACTAATCCCACTGTCCGCCCCCCTGCTCTCTCCCCATAGCCCTGTATCAGTCCCCAAACTAATCCCACTGTCCCCCCGCTCTCTCTCCCCATAGCCCTGTATCAGTCCCCAAACTAATCCCACTGTCCCCCCACTCTCTCTCCCCATAGCCCTGTATCGGTCCCCAAACTAATCCCACTGTCCCCACTCTCTCTCTCCCCATAGCCCTGTATCAGTCCCCAAACTAATCCCACTGTCCCCCCACTCTCTCTCCCCATAGCCCTGTATCAGTCCCCAAACTAATCCCACTGTCCCCCCACTCTCTCTCCCCATAGCCCTGTATCAGTCCCCAAACTAATCCCAATGTCCCCCCGCTCTCTCTCTCCACATTGCCCTGTATCAGTCCCCAAACAAATCCCACTGTACTCCCGCTCTCTCTCCCCATAGCCCTGTATCAGTCCCCAAACTAATCCCACTGTCCCCGCTCTGTCTCCCCATAGCCCTGTATCAGTCCCCAAACTAATCCCACTGTCCCCCCGCTCTCTCTCCCCATAGCCCTGTATCAGTCCCCAAACTAATCCCACTGTCCCCCCGCTCTCTCTCCCCATAGCCCTGTATCAGTCCCCAAACTAATCCCACTGTCCCCCTGCTCTCTCTCCCCATAGCCCTGTATCATTCCCCAAACTAATCCCACTGACCCCCCCGCTCTCACCCCATAGCCCTGTATCAGTCCCCAAACTAATCCGACTATCCCCCCGCTCTCTCTCCCCATAGCCCTGTATCAGTCCCCAAACTAATCCCACTGTCCCCCCGCTCCCTCCCCATAGCCCTGTATCCATCCCCAAACTAATCCCACTGTCCCGTTTCTCTCTCCCCATAGCCCTGTATCAGTCCCCAAACTAATCCCACTGTCCCCCCACTCTCTCTCCCCATAGCCCTGTATCGATCCCCAAACTAATCCCACTGTCCCCCCACTCTCTCTCCCCATAGCCCTGTATCGATCCCCAAACTAATCCCACTGTCCCCCCACTCTCTCTCCCCATAGCCCTGTATCATTCCCCAAACTAATCCCACTGTCCCCCCACTCTCTCTCCCCATAGCCCTGTATCGATCCCCAAACTAATCCCACTGTCCCCCCACTCTCTCTCCCCATAGCCCTGTATCATTCCCCAAACAAATCCCACTGTCCCCCCACTCTCTCTCCCCATAGCCCTGTATCAGTCCCCAAACTAATCCCACTGTCCCCTCACTCTCTCTCCCCATAGCCCTGTATCCGTCCCCAAACTAATCCCACTGTCCCCCCGCTCTCTCTCCCCATAGCCCTGTATCGATCCCCAAACTAATCCCACTGTCCCCGCTCTCTCTCCCCATAGCCCTGTATCAGTCCCCAAACTAATCCCACTGTCCCCCCGCTCTCTCTCCCCATAGCCCTGTATCAGTCCCCAAACTAATCCCAATGTCCCCCCGCTCTCTCTCTCCACATTGCCCTGTATCAGTCCCCAAACAAATCCCACTGTACTCCCGCTCTCTCTCCCCATAGCCCTGTATCAGTCCCCAAACTAATCCCACTGTCCCCGCTCTGTCTCCCCATAGCCCTGTATCAGTCCCCAAACTAATCCCACTGTCCCCCCGCTCTCTCTCCCCATAGCCCTGTATCAGTCCCCAAACTAATCCCACTGTCCCCCCGCTCTCTCTCCCCATAGCCCTGTATCAGTCCCCAAACTAATCCCACTGTCCCCCTGCTCTCTCTCCCCATAGCCCTGTATCATTCCCCAAACTAATCCCACTGTCCCCCCCGCTCTCACCCCATAGCCCTGTATCAGTCCCCAAACTAATCCCACTGTCCCCCACTCTCTCTCCCCATAGCCCTGTATCATTCCCAAACTAATCCCACTGTCCCCTCACTCTCTCCCCATAGCCCTGTATCAGTCCCCAAACTAATCCCACTGTCCCCCCGCTCTCTCTCCCCATAGCCCTGTATCAGTCCCCAAACTAATCCCACTGTCCCCCCCGCTCTCTCTCCCCATAGCACTGTATCAGTCCCCAAACTAATCCCACTGTCCCCCACTCTCTCTCCCCATAGCCCTGTATCATTCCCAAACTAATCCCACTGTCCCCTCACTCTCTCCCCATAGCCCTGTATCAGTCCCCAAACTAATCCCACTGTCCCCCCGCTCTCTCTCCCCATAGCCCTGTATCAGTCCCCAAACTAATCCCACTGTCCCCCCGCTCCCTCCCCATAGCCCTGTATTCATCCCCAAACTAATCCCACTGTCCCGTTTCTCTCTCCCCATAGCCCTGTATCAGTCCCCAAACTAATCCCACTGTCCCCCCACTCTCTCTCCCCATAGCCCTGTATCGATCCCCAAACTAATCCCACTGTCCCCCCACTCTCTCTCCCCATAGCCCTGTATCATTCCCCAAACTAATCCCACTGTCCCCCCACTCTCTCTCCCCATAGCCCTGTATCATTCCCCAAACAAATCCCACTGTCCCCCCACTCTCTCTCCCCATAGCCCTGTATCGATCCCCAAACTAATCCCACTGTCCCCCCACTCTCTCTCCCCATAGCCCTGTATCATTCCCCAAACAAATCCCACTGTCCCCCCACTCTCTCTCCCCATAGCCCTGTATCAGTCCCCAAACTAATCCCACTGTCCCCTCACTCTCTCTCCCCATAGCCCTGTATCCGTCCCCAAACTAATCCCACTGTCCCCCCGCTCTCTCTCCCCATAGCCCTGTATCGATCCCCAAACTAATCCCACTGTCCCCCCGCTCTCTCCCCATAGCCCTGTATCGATCCCCAAACTAATCCCACTGTCCCCCCACTCTCTCTCCCCATAGCCCTGTATCATTCCCCAAACAAATCCCACTGTCCCCCCACTCTCTCTCCACATTGCCCTGTATCAGTCCCCAAACAAATCCCACTGTACTCCCGCTCTCTCTCCACATAGCCCTGTATCAGTCCCCAAACTAATCCCACTGTCCCCGCTCTGTCTCCCCATAGCCCTGTATCAGTCCCCAAACTAATCCCACTGTCCCCCCGCTCTCTCTCCCCATAGCCCTGTATCAGTCCCCAAACTAATCCCACTGTCCCCCCGCTCTCTCTCCCCATAGCCCTGTATCAGTCCCCAAACTAATCCCACTGTCCCCCTGCTCTCTCTCCCCATAGCCCTGTATCATTCCCCAAACTAATCCCACTGTCCCCCCCGCTCTCACCCCATAGCCCTGTATCAGTCCCCAAACTAATCCCACTGTCCCCCACTCTCTCTCCCCATAGCCCTGTATCATTCCCAAACTAATCCCACTGTCCCCTCACTCTCTCCCCATAGCCCTGTATCAGTCCCCAAACTAATCCCACTGTCCCCCCGCTCTCTCTCCCCATAGCCCTGTATCAGTCCCCAAACTAATCCCACTGTCCCCCCCGCTCTCTCTCCCCATAGCACTGTATCAGTCCCCAAACTAATCCGACTATCCCCCCGCTCTCTCTCCCCATAGCCCTGTATCAGTCCCCAAACTAATCCCACTGTCCCCCCGCTCCCTCCCCATAGCCCTGTATCCATCCCCAAAATAATCCCACTGTCCCGTTTCTCTCTCCCCATAGCCCTGTATCAGTCCCCAAACTAATCCCACTGTCCCCCCACTCTCTCTCCCCATAGCCCTGTATCGATCCCCAAACTAATCCCACTGTCCCCCCACTCTCTCTCCCCATAGCCCTGTATCGATCCCCAAACTAATCCCACTGTCCCCCCACTCTCTCTCCCCATAGCCCTGTATCATTCCCCAAACTAATCCCACTGTCCCCCCACTCTCTCTCCCCATAGCCCTGTGTCATTCCCCAAACAAATCCCACTGTCCCCGGACTCTCTCTCCCCATAGCCCTGTATCGATCCCCAAACTAATCCCACTGTCCCCCCACTCTCTCTCCCCATAGCCCTGTATCATTCCCCAAACAAATCCCACTGTCCCCCCACTCTCTCTCCCCATAGCCCTGTATCAGTCCCCAAACTAATCCCACTGTCCCCTCACTCTCTCTCCCCATAGCCCTGTATCCGTCCCCAAACTAATCCCACTGTCCCCCCGCTCTCTCTCCCCATAGCCCTGTATCGATCCCCAAACTAATCCCACTGTCCCCGCTCTCTCTCCCCATAGCCCTGTATCAGTCCCCAAACTAATCCCACTGTCCCCCCGCTCTCTCCCCATTGCCCTGTATCAGTCCCCAAACTAATGCCACTGTCCCCCCGCTCTCTCCCCATAGCCCTGTATCAGTCCCCAAACTAATCCCACTGTCCCCCCGCTCTCTCCCCATAGCCCTGTATCAGTCCCCAAACTAATCCCACTGTCCCCTCACTCTCTCTCCCCATAGCCCTGTATCATTCCCCAAACTAATCCCACTGTCCCCCCCCACTCTCTCTCCCCATAGCCCTGTATCAGTCCCCAAACTAATCCCACTGTCCCCCCGCTCTCTCTCCCCATAGCCCTGTATCAGTCCCCAAACTAATCCCACTGTCCCCCCGCTCTCTCTCCCCATAGCCCTGTATCAGTCCCCAAACTAATCCCACTGTCCCCGCTCTCTCCCCATAGCCCTGTATCAGTCCCCAAACTAATCCCACTGTCCCCCCGCTCTCTCCCCATAGCCCTGTATCAGTCCCCAAACTAATGCCACTGTCCCCCCGCTCTCTCCCCATAGCCCTGTATCAGTCCCCAAACTAATCCCACTGTCCCCCCGCTCTCTCTCCCCATAGCCCTGTATCAGTCCCCAAACTAATGCCACTCTCCCCCCGCTCTCTCCCCATAGCCCTGTATCAGTCCCCAAACTAATCCCACTGTCCCCCCGCTCTCTCCCCATAGCCCTGTATCAGTCCCCAAACTAATCCCACTGTCCCCCCGCTCTCTCTCCCCATAGCCCTGTATCAGTCCCCAAACTAATCCCACTGTCCACCCCTCTCTCTCTCCCCATAGCCCTGTATCAGTCCCCAAACTAATGCCACTGTCCCCCCGCTCTCTCCCCATAGCCCTGTATCAGTCCCCAAACTAATCCCACTGTCCCCCCGCTCTCTCTCCCCATAGCCCTGTATCAGTCCCCAAACTAATCCCACTGTCCCCTCACTCTCTCTCCCCATAGCCCTGTATCAGTCCCCAAACTAATCCCACTGTCCCCCCGCTCTCTCTCCCCATAGCCCTGTATCAGTCCCCAAACTAATCCCACTGTCCCCGCTCTCTCCCCATAGCCCTGTATCAGTCCCCAAACTAATCCTACTGTCCCCGCTCTCTCCCCATAGCCCTGTATCAGTCCCCAAACTAATCCCACTGTCCCCCCCACTCTCTCTCCCCATAGCCCTGTATCGATTCCCAAACTAATCCCACTGTCCCCCCGCTCTCTCTCCCCATAGCCCTGTATCCATCCCCAAACAAATCCCACTGTCCCCCCGCTCTCTCTCCCCATTGCCCTGTATCAGTCCCCAAACTAATCCCACTGTCCCCCCGCTCTCTCCCCATAGACCTGTATCAGTCCCCAAACTAATC
The DNA here is from genome assembly GCF_047496795.1 of Chiloscyllium punctatum. Lineage (NCBI taxonomy): Eukaryota > Metazoa > Chordata > Chondrichthyes > Orectolobiformes > Hemiscylliidae > Chiloscyllium > Chiloscyllium punctatum. The sequence continues at coordinate 239,746 of NW_027309974.1, read as the reverse complement.
CCACTGTCCCCCCGCTCTCTCCCCATAGCCCTGTATCAGACCCCAAACTAATCCCTCTGCCCCCCCGCTCTCTCTCCCCATAGCCCTGTATCAGTCCCCAAACTAATCCCACTGTCCCCCCCTCTCTCTCTCCCCATAGCCCTGTATCAGTCCCCAAACTAATGCCACTGTCCCCCCGCTCTCTCCCCATAGCCCTGTATCAGTCCCCAAACTAATCCTACTGTCCCCCCGCTCTCTCTCCCCATAGCCCTGTATCAGTCCCCAAACTAATCCCACTGTCCCCGCATTCTCTCCCCATAGCCCTGTATCGATTCCCAAACTAATCCCACTGTCCCCCCGCTCTCTCTCCCCATAGCCCTGTATCAGTCCCCAAACTAATCCCACTGTCCCCCCGCTCTCTCTCCCCATAGCCCTGTATCAGTCCCCAAACTAATCCCACTGTCCCCCCGCTCTCTCTCCCCATGGCCCTGTATCAGTCCCCAAACTAATCCCACTGTCCCCCCGCTCTCTCTCCCCATAGCCCTTTATCCATCCCCAAACTAATCCCACTGTCCCCCGCTCTCTCCCCATAGCCCTGTATCAGTCCCCAAACTAATCCCACTGTTCCCCCGCTCTCTCCCCATAGCCCTGTATCAGTCCCCAAACTAATCCCAATGTCCCCCCACTCTCTCTCACCATAGCCCTGTATCAGTCCCCAAACTAATCCCACTGTCCCCCGCTCTCTCCCCATAGCCCTGTATCAGTCCCCAAACTAATCCCAATGTCCCCCCACTCTCTCTCCCCATAGCCCTGTATCAGTCCCCAAACTAATCCCACTCTCCCCCGCTCTCTCCACATAGCCCTGTATCAGTCCCCAAACTAATCCCACTGTCCCCCTGCTCTCTCTCCCCATAGCCCTGTATCAGTCCCCAAACTAATCCCACTGTCCCCCCGCTCTCTCTCCCCATAGCCCTGTATCGATCCCCAAACTAATCCCACTGTCCCCCTGCTCTCTCTCCCCATAGCCCTGTATCAGTCCCCAAACTAATCCCACTGCCCCCCTGCTCTCTCCCCATAGCCCTGTATCAGTCCCCAAACTAATCCCACTGTCCCCCCGCTCTCTCCCCATAGCCCTGTATCAGTCCCCAAACTAATCCCACTGTCCCCCCGCTCTCTCCCCATAGCCCTGTATCAGTCCCCAAACTAATCCCACTGTCCCCCCGCTCTCTCCCCATAGCCCTGTATCAGTCCCCAAACTAATCCCAATGTCCCCCCGCTCTCTCTCCCCATAGCCCTGTATCGATCCCCAAACTAATCCCACTGTCCCCCCGCTCTCTCTCTCCCCATAGCCCTGTATCGATCCCCAAACTAATCCCACTGTCCCCCTGCTCTCTCTCCCCATAGCCCTGTATCAGTCCCCAAACTAATCCCACTGCCCCCCTGCTCTCTCCCCATAGCCCTGTATCAGTCCCCAAACTAATCCCACTGTCCCCCCGCTCTCTCCCCATAGCCCTGTATCAGTCCCCAAACTAATCCCACTGTCCCCCCGCTCTCTCCCCATAGCCCTGTATCAGTCCCCAAACTAATCCCACTGTCCCCCCGCTCTCTCCCCATAGCCCTGTATCAGTCCCCAAACTAATCCCACTCTCCCCCGCTCTCTCCACATAGCCCTGTATCAGTCCCCAAACTAATCCCACTGTCCCCCCGCTCTCTCCCCATAGCCCTGTATCAGTCCCCAAACTAATCCCTCTGCCCCCCCGCTCTCTCTCCCCATAGCCCTGTATCAGTCCCCAAACTAATCCCACTGTCCCCCTGCTCTCTCTCCCCATAGCCCTGTATCAGTCCCCAAACTAATCCCTCTGCCCCCCCGCTCTCTCTCCCCATAGCCCTGTATCAGTCCCCAAACTAATCCCACTGTCCCCCTGCTCTCTCTCCCCATAGCCCTGTATCAGTCCCCAAACTAATCCCACTGTCCCCCCGCTCTCTCTCACCATAGCCCTGTATCAGTCCCCAAAATAATCCCACTGTCCCCCGCTCTCTCCACATAGCCCTGTCTCAGTCCCCAAACTAATCCCACTGTCCCCCCGCTCTCTCTCCCCATAGCCCTGTATCAGTCCCCAAACTAATCCCAATGTCCCCCCGCTCTCTCTCTCCCCATTGCCCTGTATCAGTCCCCAAACAAATCCCACTGTACTCCCGCTCTCTCTCCCCAGAGCCCTGTATCAGTCCCCAAACTAATCCCACTGTCCCCCGCTCTCTCCCCATAGCCCTGTATCAGTCCCCAAACTAATCCCACTGTCCCCCCGCTCTCTCTCCCCATAGCCCTGTATCAGTCCCCAAACTAATCCCACTGTCCCCACTCTCTCCCCATAGCCCTGTATCAGTCCCCAAACTAATGCCACTGTCCCCCCGCTCTCTCCCCATAGCCCTGTATCCATCCCCAAACTAATCCCACTGTCCCGTCTCTCTCTCCCCATAGCCCTGTATCAGTCCCTAAACTAATCCCACTGTCCCGTCTCTCTCTCCCCATAGCCCTGTATCAGTCCCCAAACTAATCCCACTGTCCGCATGCTCTCTGTCCCCATAGCCCTGTATCAGTCCCCAAACTAATCCCACTGTTTCCCCACTTTCTCTCCCCATAGCCCTGTATCGATCCCCAAACTAATCCCACTGTCCCCCCGCTCTCTCTCCCCATAGCCCTGTATCAGTCCCCAAACTAATCCCACTGCCCCCCCGCTCTCTCCTCATAGCCCTGTATCAGTCCCCAAACTAATCCCACTGTCCCCCCCTCTCTCTCCCCATAGCCTGTATCGATCCCCAAACTAATCCCACTGTCCCCCCCTCTCTCTCTCCCCATAGCCCTGTATCAGTCCCCAAACTAATGCCACTGTCCCCCCGCTCTCTCCCCATAGCCCTGTATCAGTCCCCAAACTAATCCTACTGTCCCCCCGCTCTCTCTCCCCATAGCCCTGTATCAGTCCCCAAACTAATCCCACTGTCCCCTCACTCTCTCTCCCCATAGCCCTGTATCAGTCCCCAAACTAATCCCACTGTCCCCCCGCTCTCTCTCCCCATAGCCCTGTATCAGTCCCCAAACTAATCCCACTGTCCCCGCTCTCTCCCCATAGCCCTGTATCAGTCCCCAAACTAATCCTACTGTCCCCGCTCTCTCCCCATAGCCCTGTATCAGTCCCCAAACTAATCCCACTGTCCCCCCCACTCTCTCTCCCCATAGCCCTGTATCGATTCCCAAACTAATCCCACTGTCCCCCCGCTCTCTCTCCCCATAGCCCTGTATCCATCCCCAAACAAATCCCACTGTCCCCCCGCTCTCTCTCCCCATTGCCCTGTATCAGTCCCCAAACTAATCCCACTGTCCCCCCGCTCTCTCCCCATAGACCTGTATCAGTCCCCAAACTAATCCCACTGTCCCCCCGCTCTCTCCCCATAGCCCTGTATCAGACCCCAAACTAATCCCTCTGCCCCCCCGCTCTCTCTCCCCATAGCCCTGTATCAGTCCCCAAACTAATCCCACTGTCCCCCCCTCTCTCTCTCCCCATAGCCCTGTATCAGTCCCCAAACTAATGCCACTGTCCCCCCGCTCTCTCCCCATAGCCCTGTATCAGTCCCCAAACTAATCCTACTGTCCCCCCGCTCTCTCTCCCCATAGCCCTGTATCAGTCCCCAAACTAATCCCACTGTCCCCGCATTCTCTCCCCATAGCCCTGTATCGATTCCCAAACTAATCCCACTGTCCCCCCGCTCTCTCTCCCCATAGCCCTGTATCAGTCCCCAAACTAATCCCACTGTCCCCCCGCTCTCTCTCCCCATGGCCCTGTATCAGTCCCCAAACTAATCCCACTGTCCCCCCGCTCTCTCTCCCCATAGCCCTGTATCCATCCCCAAACTAATCCCACTGTCCCCCGCTCTCTCCCCATAGCCCTGTATCAGTCCCCAAACTAATCCCACTGTTCCCCCGCTCTCTCCCCATAGCCCTGTATCAGTCCCCAAACTAATCCCAATGTCCCCCCACTCTCTCTCACCATAGCCCTGTATCAGTCCCCAAACTAATCCCACTGTCCCCCGCTCTCTCCCCATAGCCCTGTATCAGTCCCCAAACTAATCCCAATGTCCCCCCACTCTCTCTCCCCATAGCCCTGTATCAGTCCCCAAACTAATCCCACTCTCCCCCGCTCTCTCCACATAGCCCTGTATCAGTCCCCAAACTAATCCCACTGTCCCCCTGCTCTCTCTCCCCATAGCCCTGTATCAGTCCCCAAACTAATCCCACTGTCCCCCCGCTCTCTCTCCCCATAGCCCTGTATCGATCCCCAAACTAATCCCACTGTCCCCCTGCTCTCTCTCCCCATAGCCCTGTATCAGTCCCCAAACTAATCCCACTGCCCCCCTGCTCTCTCCCCATAGCCCTGTATCAGTCCCCAAACTAATCCCACTGTCCCCCCGCTCTCTCCCCATAGCCCTGTATCAGTCCCCAAACTAATCCCACTGTCCCCCCGCTCTCTCCCCCTAGCCCTGTATCAGTCCCCAAACTAATCCCACTGTCCCCCCGCTCTCTCCCCATAGCCCTGTATCAGTCCCCAAACTAATCCCAATGTCCCCCCGCTCTCTCTCCCCATAGCCCTGTATCGATCCCCAAACTAATCCCACTGTCCCCGCTCTCTCCCCCATAGCCCTGTATCGATCCCCAAACTAATCCCACTGTCCCCCCGCTCTCTCTCCCCATAGCCCTGTATCGATCCCCAAACTAATCCCACTGTCCCCCTGCTCTCTCTCCCCATAGCCCTGTATCAGTCCCCAAACTAATCCCACTGCCCCCCTGCTCTCTCCCCATAGCCCTGTATCAGTCCCCAAACTAATCCCACTGTCCCCCCGCTCTCTCCCCATAGCCCTGTATCAGTCCCCAAACTAATCCCACTGTCCCCCCGCTCTCTCCCCATAGCCCTGTATCAGTCCCCAAACTAATCCCACTGTCCCCCCGCTCTCTCCCCATAGCCCTGTATCAGTCCCCAAACTAATCCCACTCTCCCCCGCTCTCTCCACATAGCCCTGTATCAGTCCCCAAACTAATCCCACTGTCCCCCCGCTCTCTCCCCATAGCCCTGTATCAGTCCCCAAACTAATCCCTCTGCCCCCCCGCTCTCTCTCCCCATAGCCCTGTATCAGTCCCCAAACTAATCCCACTGTCCCCCTGCTCTCTCTCCCCATAGCCCTGTATCAGTCCCCAAACTAATCCCTCTGCCCCCCCGCTCTCTCTCCCCATAGCCCTGTATCAGTCCCCAAACTAATCCCACTGTCCCCCTGCTCTCTCTCCCCATAGCCCTGTATCAGTCCCCAAACTAATCCCACTGTCCCCCCGCTCTCTCTCACCATAGCCCTGTATCAGTCCCCAAACTAATCCCACTGTCCCCCGCGCTCTCACCATAGCCCTGTCTCAGTCCCCAAACTAATCCCACTGTCCCCCCGCTCTCTCTCCCCATAGCCCTGTATCAGTCCCCAAACTAATCCCAATGTCCCCCCGCTCTCTCTCTCCCCATTGCCCTGTATCAGTCCCCAAACAAATCCCACTGTACTCCCGCTCTCTCTCCCCAGAGCCCTGTATCAGTCCCCAAACTAATCCCACTGTCCCCCGCTCTCTCCCCATAGCCCTGTATCAGTCCCCAAACTAATCCCACTGTCCCCCCGCTCTCTCTCCCCATAGCCCTGTATCAGTCCCCAAACTAATCCCACTGTCCCCACTCTCTCCCCATAGCCCTGTATCAGTCCCCAAACTAATGCCACTGTCCCCCCGCTCTCTCCCCATAGCCCTGTATCCATCCCCAAACTAATCCCACTGTCCCGTCTCTCTCTCCCCATAGCCCTGTATCAGTCCCTAAACTAATCCCACTGTCCCGTCTCTCTCTCCCCATAGCCCTGTATCAGTCCCCAAACTAATCCCACTGTCCGCATGCTCTCTGTCCCCATAGCCCTGTATCAGTCCCCAAACTAATCCCACTGTTTCCCCACTTTCTCTCCCCATAGCCCTGTATCGATCCCCAAACTAATCCCACTGTCCCCCCGCTCTCTCTCCCCATAGCCCTGTATCAGTCCCCAAACTAATCCCACTGCCCCCCCGCTCTCTCCTCATAGCCCTGTATCAGTCCCCAAACTAATCCCACTGTCCCCCCCTCTCTCTCCCCATAGCCTGTATCGATCCCCAAACTAATCCCACTGTCCCCCCGCTCTCTCTCCCCATAGCCTGTATCAGTCCCCAAACTAATCCCACTGTCCCCCCACTCTCTCCCCATAGCCCTGTATCGATCCCCAAACTAATCCCACTGTCCCCCCGCTCTCTCCCCATAGACCTGTATCGATCCCCAAACTAATCCCACTGTCCCCCCGCTCTCTCTCCCCATAGCCCTGTATCGGTCCCCAAACTAATCCCACTGTCCCCCCGCTCTCTCTCCCCATAGCCTGTATCAGTCCCCAATCTAATCCCACTGTCCCCCCACTCTCTCCCCATAGCCCTGTATCGATCCCCAAACTAATCCCACTGTCCCCCCGCTCTCTCCCCATAGCCCTGTATCGATCCCCAAACTAATCCCACTGTCCCCCCGCTCTCTCTCCCCATAGCCCTGTATCGGTCCCCAAACTAATCCCACTGTCCCCCCGCTCTCTCTCCCCATAGCCCTGTATCGGTCCCCAAACTAATCCCACTGTCCCCCCACTCTCTCCCAATAGCCCTGTATCGATCCCCAAACTAATCCCACTGTCCCCCCGCTCTCTCTCCCCATAGCCCTGTATCGGTCCCCAAACTAATCCCACTGTCCCCCCCCGCTCTCTCTCCCCATAGCCCTGTATCAGTCCCCAAACTAATCCCACTGTCCCCCCCTCTCTCTCTCCCCATAGCCCTGTATCAGTCCCCAAACTAATCCCACTGTCCCCCCACTCTCTCCCCATAGCCCTGTATCAGTCCCCAAACTAATCCCACTGTCCCCCCGCTCTCTCTCCCCATAGCCCTGTATCAGTCCCCAAACTAATCCCACTGTCCCCCCCGCTCTCACCCCATAGCCCTGTATCAGTCCCCAAACTAATCCCACTGTCCCCCCACTCTCTCCCCATAGCCCTGTATCAGTCCCCAAACTAATCCCACTGTCCCCCCACTCTCTCCCCATAGCCCTGTATCAGTCCCCAAACTAATCCCACTGTCCCCCCGCTCTCTCTCCCCATAGCCCTGTATCCGTCCCCAAACTAATCCCAATGTCCCCCCGCTCTCTCTCTCCATAGCCCTGTATCTGTCCCCAAACTAATCCCACTGTCCGCCCCCCTGCTCTCTCCCCATAGCCCTATATCAGTCCCCAAACTAATCCCACTGTCCCCCCGCTCTCTCTCCCCATAGCCCTGTATCCATCCCCAAACTAATCCCACTGTCCCCCTGCTCTCTCCCCATAGCCCTGTATCAGTCCCCAAACTAATCCCACTGTCCCCCCACTCTCTCCCCATAGCCCTGTATCAGCCCCCAAACTAATCCCACTGTCCCCCCACTCTCTCCCCATAGCCCTGTATCAGTCCCCAAACTAATCCCACTGTCCCACCGCTCTCTCCCCATAGCCCTGTATCAGTCCCCAAACTAATCCCACTGTCCCCCCGCTCTCTCCCCATAGCCCTGTATCAGTCCCCAAACTAATCCCACTGTCCCCCCGCTCTCTCTCCCCATAGCCCTGTATCAGTCCCCAAACTAATCCCACTCTCCCCCGCTCTCTCCACATAGCCCTGTATCAGTCCCCAAACTAATCCCACTGTCCCCCCGCTCTCTCCCCATAGCCCTGTATCAGTCCCCAAACTAATCCCACTGTCCCCGCTCTCTCCCCATAGCCCTGTATCAGTCCCCAAACTAATCCCTCTGCCCCCCCGCTCTCTCTCCCCATAGCCCTGTATCAGTCCCCAAACTAATCCCACTGTCCCCCTGCTCTCTCTCCCCATAGCCCTGTATCAGTCCCCAAACTAATCCCTCTGCCCCCCCGCTCTCTCTCCCCATAGCCCTGTATCAGTCCCCAAACTAATCCCACTGTCCCCCTGCTCTCTCTCCCCATAGCCCTGTATCAGTCCCCAAACTAATCCCACTGTCCCCCCGCTCTCTCTCACCATAGCCCTGTATCAGTCCCCAAACTAATCCCACTGTCCCCCGCTCTCTCCCCATAGCCCTGTCTCAGTCCCCAAACTAATCCCACTGTCCCCCCGCTCTCTCTCCCCATAGCCCTGTATCAGTCCCCAAACTAATCCCAATGTCCCCCCGCTCTCTCTCTCCCCATTGCCCTGTATCAGTCCCCAAACAAATCCCACTGTACTCCCGCTCTCTCTCCCCAGAGCCCTGTATCAGTCCCCAAACTAATCCCACTGTCCCCCGCTCTCTCCCCATAGCCCTGTATCAGTCCCCAAACTAATCCCACTGTCCCCCCGCTCTCTCTCCCCATAGCCCTGTATCAGTCCCCAAACTAATCCCACTGTCCCGTCTCTCTCTCCCCATAGCCCTGTATCAGTCCCTAAACTAATCCCACTGTCCCGTCTCTCTCTCCCCATAGCCCTGTATCAGTCCCCAAACTAATCCCACTGTCCGCATGCTCTCTGTCCCCATAGCCCTGTATCAGTCCCCAAACTAATCCCACTGTTTCCCCACTTTCTCTCCCCATAGCCCTGTATCGATCCCCAAACTAATCCCACTGTCCCCCCGCTCTCTCTCCCCATAGCCCTGTATCAGTCCCCAAACTAATCCCACTGCCCCCCCGCTCTCTCCTCATAGCCCTGTATCAGTCCCCAAACTAATCCCACTGTCCCCCCCCTCTCTCCCCATAGCCTGTGTCGATCCCCAAACTAATCCCACTGTCCCCCCGCTCTCTCTCCCCATAGCCTTTTTCAGTCCCCAAACTAATCCCACTGTCCCCCCACTCTCTCCCCATAGCCCTGTATCGATCCCCAAACTAATCCCACTGTCCCCCCGCTCTCTCCCCATAGACCTGTATCGATCCCCAAACTAATCCCACTGTCCCCCCGCTCTCTCTCCCCATAGCCCTGTATCGGTCCCCAAACTAATCCCACTGTCCCCCCGCTCTCTCTCCCCATAGCCTGTATCAGTCCCCAAACTAATCCCACTGTCCCCCCACTCTCTCCCCATAGCCCTGTATCGATCCCCAAACTAATCCCACTGTCCCCCCGCTCTCTCCCCATAGCCCTGTATCGATCCCCAAACTAATCCCACTGTCCCCCCGCTCTCTCTCCCCATAGCCCTGTATCGGTCCCCAAACTAATCCCACTGTCCCCCCGCTCTCTCTCCCCATAGCCTGTATCAGTCCCCAAACTAATCCCACTGTCCCCCCACTCTCTCCCAATAGCCCTGTATCGATCCCCAAACTAATCCACTGTCCCCCCGCTCTCTCTCCCCATAGCCCTGTATCGGTCCCCAAACTAATCCCACTGTCCCCCCCCGCTCTCTCTCCCCATAGCCCTGTATCAGTCCCCAAACTAATCCCACTGTCCCCCCCTCTCTCTCTCGCCATAGCCCTGTATCAGTCCCCAAACTAATCCCACTGTCCCCCCACTCTCTCCCCATAGCCCTGTATCAGTCCCCAAACTAATCCCACTGTCCCCCCGCTCTCTCTCCCCATAGCCCTGTATCAGTCCCCAAACTAATCCCACTGTCCCCCCCGCTCTCACCCCATAGCCCTGTATCAGTCCCCAAACTAATCCCACTGTCCCCCCACTCTCCCCCCATAGCCCTGTATCGATCCCCAAACTAATCCCACTGTCCCCCCGCTCTCTCTCCCCATAGCCCTGTATCCGTCCCCAAACTAATCCCACTGTCCGCCCCCCTGCTCTCTCCCCATAGCCCTATATCAGTCCCCAAACTAATCCCACTGTCCCCCCGCTCTCTCTCCCCATAGCCCTGTATCCGTCCCCAAACTAATCCCACTGTCCCCCCCGCTCTCTCCCCATAGCCCTGTATCAGTCCCCAAACTAATCCCACTGTCCCCCGCTCTCTCTCCCCATAGCCCTGTATCAGTCCCCAAACTAATCCCACTGTCCCCCCGCTCTCTCTCCCCATAGCCCTGTATCAGTCCCCAAACTAATCCCACTGTCCCCCCGCTCTCTCTCCCCATAGCCCTGTATCAGTCCCCAAACTAATCCCACTGTCCCCCCCTCTCTCTCTCCCCATAGCCCTGTATCGATCCCCAAACTAATCCCACTGTCCCCCCCCGCTCTCTCTCCCCATAGCCCTGTATCAGTCCCCAAACTAATCCCACTGTCCCCCCCTCTCTCTCTCCCCATAGCCCTGTATCAGTCCCCAAACTAATCCCACTGTCCCCCCCTCTCTCTCTCCCCATAGCCCTGTATCAGTCCCCAAACTAATCCCACTGTCCCCCCCTCTCTCTCTCCCCATAGCCCTGTATCAGTCCCCAAACTAATCCCACTGTCCCCGCACTCTCTCCCCATAGCCCTGTATCGATTCCCAAACTAATCCCACTGTCCGCCCGCTCTCACCCCATAGCCCTGTATCCATCCCAAAACTAATCCCACTGTCCCCGCACTCTCTCCCCATAGCCCTGTATCGATTCCCAAACTAATCCCACTGTCCCCCCGCTCTCTCTCCCCATTGCCCTGTATCAGTCCCCAAACTAATCCCACTGTCCCCCCGCTCTCTCTCCCCATAGCCCTGTATCGGTCCCCAAACTAATCCCACTGTCCCCCCGCTCTCACCCCATAGCCCTGTATCAGTCCCCAAACTAATCCCACTGTCCCCCCGCTCTCTCTCCCCATAGCCCTGTATCAGTCCCCAAACTAATCCCACTGTCCCCCCACTCTCTCCCCATAGCCCTGTATCAGTCCCCAAACTAATCCCACTATCCCCCACTCTCTCTCCCCATAGCCCTGTATTAGTCCCCAAACTAATCCCACTGTCCCCTCACTCTCTCTCCCCATAGCCCTGTATCGATCCCCAAACTAATCCCACTGTCCCCCCGCTCTCTCTCCCCATAGCCCTGTATCAGTCCCCAAACTAATCCCACTGTCCCCCCGCTCTCTCTCCCCATAGCCCTGTATCAGTCCCCAAACTAATCCCACTGTCCCTCCACTCTCTCCCCATAGCCCTGTATCAGTCCCTAAAACTAATCCCACTGTCCCCCCCACTCTCTCTCCCCATAGCCCTGTATCGATTCCCAAACTAATCCCACTCTCCCCCCGCTCTCTCTCCCCATAGCCCTGTATCGATCCCCAAACTAATCCCACTGTCCCCCCCACTCTCTCTCCCCATAGCCCTGTATCAGTCCCCAAACTAATCCCACTGTCCCCCCACTCTCTCTCCCCATAGCCCTGTATCAGTCCCCAAACTAATCCCACTGTCCCCCCGCTCTCTCTCCCCATAGCCCTGTATCAGTCCCCAAACTAATCCCACTGTCCCCCCCACTCTCTCTCCCCATAGCCCTGCATCAGTCCCCAAACTAATCCCACTATCCCCCCCACTCTCTCTCCCCATAGCCCTGTATCGATTCCCAAACTAATCCCACTGTCCCCCCGCTCTCTCTCCCCATAGCCTGTATCAGTCCCCAAACTAATCCCACTGTCCCCCCACTCTCTCCCCATAGCCCTGTATCGATCCCCAAACTAATCCCACTGTCCCCCCGCTCTCTCCCCATAGACCTGTATCGATCCCCAAACTAATCCCACTGTCCCCCCGCTCTCTCTCCCCATAGCCCTGTATCGGTCCCCAAACTAATCCCACTGTCCCCCCGCTCTCTCTCCCCATAGCCTGTATCAGTCCCCAAACTAATCCCACTGTCCCCCCACTCTCTCCCCATAGCCCTGTATCGATCCCCAAACTAATCCCACTGTCCCCCCGCTCTCTCCCCATAGCCCTGTATCGATCCCCAAACTAATCCCACTGTCCCCCCGCTCTCTCTCCCCATAGCCCTGTATCGGTCCCCAAACTAATCCCACTGTCCCCCCGCTCTCTCTCCCCATAGCCCTGTATCGGTCCCCAAACTAATCCCACTGTCCCCCCACTCTCTCCCAATAGCCCTGTATCGATCCCCAAACTAATCCCACTGTCCCCCCGCTCTCTCTCCCCATAGCCCTGTATCGGTCCCCAAACTAATCCCACTGTCCCCCCCCGCTCTCTCTCCCCATAGCCCTGTATCAGTCCCCAAACTAATCCCACTGTCCCCCCCTCTCTCTCTCCCCATAGCCCTGTATCAGTCCCCAAACTAATCCCACTGTCCCCCCACTCTCTCCCCATAGCCCTGTATCAGTCCCCAAACTAATCCCACTGTCCCCCCGCTCTCTCTCCCCATAGCCCTGTATCAGTCCCCAAACTAATCCCACTGTCCCCCCCGCTCTCACCCCATAGCCCTGTATCAGTCCCCAAACTAATCCCACTGTCCCCCCACTCTCTCCCCATAGCCCTGTATCAGTCCCCAAACTAATCCCACTGTCCCCCCACTCTCTCCCCATAGCCCTGTATCAGTCCCCAAACTAATCCCACTGTCCCCCCGCTCTCTCTCCCCATAGCCCTGTATCCGTCCCCAAACTAATCCCAATGTCCCCCCGCTCTCTCTCTCCATAGCCCTGTATCTGTCCCCAAACTAATCCCACTGTCCGCCCCCCTGCTCTCTCCCCATAGCCCTATATCAGTCCCCAAACTAATCCCACTGTCCCCCCGCTCTCTCTCCCCATAGCCCTGTATCCATCCCCAAACTAATCCCACTGTCCCCCTGCTCTCTCCCCATAGCCCTGTATCAGTCCCCAAACTAATCCCACTGTCCCCCCGCTCTCTCTCCGAATAGCCCTGTATCAGTCCCCAAACTAATCCCACTGTCCCCCCGCTCTCTCCCCATAGCCCTGTATCAGTCCCCAAACTAATCCCACTGTCCCCCCACTCTCTCCCCATAGCCCTGTATCAGTCCCCAAACTAATCCCACTGTCCCCCCACTCTCTCCCCATAGCCCTGTATCAGTCCCCAAACTAATCCCACTGTCCCACCGCTCTCTCCCCATAGCCCTGTATCAGTCCCCAAACTAATCCCACTGTCCCCCCGCTCTCTCCCCATAGCCCTGTATCAGTCCCCAAACTAATCCCACTGTCCCCCCGCTCTCTCTCCCCATAGCCCTGTATCAGTCCCCAAACTAATCCCACTCTCCCCCGCTCTCTCCACATAGCCCTGTATCAGTCCCCAAACTAATCCCACTTTCCCCCCGCTCTCTCCCCATAGCCCTGTATCAGTCCCCAAACTAATCCCACTGTCCCCGCTCTCTCCCCATAGCCCTGTATCAGTCCCCAAACTAATCCCTCTGCCCCCCCGCTCTCTCTCCCCATAGCCCTGTATCAGTCCCCAAACTAATCCCACTGTCCCCCTGCTCTCTCTCCCCATAGCCCTGTATCAGTCCCCAAACTAATCCCTCTGCCCCCCCGCTCTCTCTCCCCATAGCCCTGTATCAGTCCCCAAACTAATCCCACTGTCCCCCTGCTCTCTCTCCCCATAGCCCTGTATCAGTCCCCAAACTAATCCCACTGTCCCCCCGCTCTCTCTCACCATAGCCCTGTATCAGTCCCCAAACTAATCCCACTGTCCCCCGCTCTCTCCCCATAGCCCTGTCTCAGTCCCCAAACTAATCCCACTGTCCCCCCGCTCTCTCTCCCCATAGCCCTGTATCAGTCCCCAAACTAATCCCAATGTCCCCCCGCTCTCTCTCTCCCCATTGCCCTGTATCAGTCCCCAAACAAATCCCACTGTACTCCCGCTCTCTCTCCCCAGAGCCCTGTATCAGTCCCCAAACTAATCCCACTGTCCCCCGCTCTCTCCCCATAGCCCTGTATCAGTCCCCAAACTAATCCCACTGTCCCCCCGCTCTCTCTCCCCATAGCCCTGTATCAGTCCCCAAACTAATCCCACTGTCCCCACTCTCTCCCCATAGCCCTGTATCCATCCCCAAACTAATCCCACTGTCCCGTCTCTCTCTCCCCATAGCCCTGTATCAGTCCCTAAACTAATCCCACTGTCCCGTCTCTCTCTCCCCATAGCCCTGTATCAGTCCCCAAACTAATCCCACTGTCCGCATGCTCTCTGTCCCCATAGCCCTGTATCAGTCCCCAAACTAATCCCACTGTTTCCCCACTTTCTCTCCCCATAGCCCTGTATCGATCCCCAAACTAATCCCACTGTCCCCCCGCTCTCTCTCCCCATAGCCCTGTATCAGTCCCCAAACTAATCCCACTGCCCCCCCGCTCTCTCCTCATAGCCCTGTATCAGTCCCCAAACTAATCCCACTGTCCCCCCCCTCTCTCCCCATAGCCTGTATCGATCCCCAAACTAATCCCACTGTCCCCCCGCTCTCTCTCCCCATAGCCTTTTTCAGTCCCCAAACTAATCCCACTGTCCCCCCACTCTCTCCCCATAGCCCTGTATCGATCCCCAAACTAATCCCACTGTCCCCCCGCTCTCTCCCCATAGACCTGTATCGATCCCCAAACTAATCCCACTGTCCCCCCGCTCTCTCTCCCCATAGCCCTGTATCGGTCCCCAAACTAATCCCACTGTCCCCCCGCTCTCTCTCCCCATAGCCTGTATCAGTCCCCAAACTAATCACACTGTCCCCCCACTCTCTCCCCATAGCCCTGTATCGATCCCCAAACTAATCCCACTGTCCCCCCGCTCTCTCCCCATAGCCCTGTATCGATCCCCAAACTAATCCCACTGTCCCCCCGCTCTCTCTCCCCATAGCCCTGTATCGGTCCCCAAACTAATCCCACTGTCCCCCCGCTCTCTCTCCCCATAGCCTGTATCAGTCCCCAAACTAATCCCACTGTCCCCCCACTCTCTCCCAATAGCCCTGTATCGATCCCCAAACTAATCCCACTGTCCCCCCGCTCTCTCTCCCCATAGCCCTGTATCGGTCCCCAAACTAATCCCACTGTCCCCCCCCGCTCTCTCTCCCCATAGCCCTGTATCCGTCCCCAAACTAATCCCACTGTCCCCCCCGCTCTCTCCCCATAGCCCTGTATCAGTCCCCAAACTAATCCCACTGTCCCCCGCTCTCTCTCCCCATAGCCCTGTATCAGTCCCCAAACTAATCCCACTGTCCCCCCGCTCTCTCTCCCCATAGCCCTGTATCAGTCCCCAAACTAATCCCACTGTCCCCCCGCTCTCTCTCCCCATAGCCCTGTATCAGTCCCCAAACTAATCCCACTGTCCCCCCCTCTCTCTCTCCCCATAGCCCTGTATCGATCCCCAAACTAATCCCACTGTCCCCCCCCGCTCTCTCTCCCCATAGCCCTGTATCAGTCCCCAAACTAATCCCACTGTCCCCCCCTCTCTCTCTCCCCATAGCCCTGTATCAGTCCCCAAACTAATCCCACTGTCCCCCCCTCTCTCTCTCCCCATAGCCCTGTATCAGTCCCCAAACTAATCCCACTGTCCCCCCCTCTCTCTCTCCCCATAGCCCTGTATCAGTCCCCAAACTAATCCCACTGTCCCCGCACTCTCTCCCCATAGCCCTGTATCGATTCCCAAACTAATCCCACTGTCCGCCCGCTCTCACCCCATAGCCCTGTATCCATCCCAAAACTAATCCCACTGTCCCCGCACTCTCTCCCCATAGCCCTGTATCGATTCCCAAACTAATCCCACTGTCCCCCCGCTCTCTCTCCCCATAGCCCTGTATCAGTCCCCAAACTAATCCCACTGTCCCCCCGCTCTCTCTCCCCATAGCCCTGTATCAGTCCCCAAACTAATCCCACTGTCCCCCCGCTCTCTCCCCATAGCCCTGTATCAGTCCCCAAACTAATCCCACTATCCCCCACTCTCTCTCCCCATAGCCCTGTATCGATTCCCAAACTAATCCCACTGTCCCCCCGCTCTCTCTCCCCATAGCCCTGTATCAGTCCCCAAACTAATCCCACTATCCCCCACTCTCTCTCCCCATAGCCCTGTATCGATCCCCAAACTAATCCCACTGTCCCCCCGCTCTCTCTCCCCATAGCCCTGTATCAGTCCCCAAACTAATCCCACTGTCCCCCCGCTCTCTCTCCCCATAGCCCTGTATCAGTCCCCAAACTAATCCCACTGTCCCCCCACTCTCTCCCCATAGCCCTGTATCAGTCCCCAAACTAATCCCACTATCCCCCACTCTCTCTCCCCATAGCCCTGTATTAGTCCCCAAACTAATCCCACTGTCCCCTCACTCTCTCTCCCCATAGCCCTGTATCGATCCCCAAACTAATCCCACTGTCCCCCCGCTCTCTCTCCCCATAGCCCTGTATCAGTCCCCAAACTAATCCCACTGTCCCCCCGCTCTCTCTCCCCATAGCCCTGTATCAGTCCCCAAACTAATCCCACTGTCCCTCCACTCTCTCCCCATAGCCCTGTATCAGTCCCTAAAACTAATCCCACTGTCCCCCCCACTCTCTCTCCCCATAGCCCTGTATCGATTCCCAAACTAATCCCACTCTCCCCCCGCTCTCTCTCCCCATAGCCCTGTATCGATCCCCAAACTAATCCCACTGTCCCCCCCACTCTCTCTCCCCATAGCCCTGTATCAGTCCCCAAACTAATCCCACTGTCCCCCCACTCTCTCTCCCCATAGCCCTGTATCAGTCCCCAAACTAATCCCACTGTCCCCCCGCTCTCTCTCCCCATAGCCCTGTATCAGTCCCCAAACTAATCCCACTGTCCCCCCCACTCTCTCTCCCCATAGCCCTGTATCAGTCCCCAAACTAATCCCACTGTCCCCCCCACTCTCTCTCCCCATAGCCCTGTATCGATTCCCAAACTAATCCCACTGTCCCCCGCTCTCTCCCCATAGCCCTGTATCAGTCCCCAAACTAATCCCACTGTCCCCGCTCTCTCTCCCCATAGCCCTGTATCAGTCCCCAAACTAATCCCACTGTCCCCCTGCTCTCTGTCCCCATAGCCCTGTATCAGTCCCCAAACTAATCCCACTGTCCCCCCGCTCTCTCCCCATCGCCCTGTATCAGTCCCCAAACTAATCCCACTGTCCCCCGCTCTCTCCCCATAGCCCTGTATCAGTCCCCAAACTAATCCCACTGTCCCCCCGCTCTCTCTCCCCATAGCCCTGTATCGATCCCCAAACTAATCCCACTGCCCCCCCGCTCTCTCTCCCCATAGCCCTGTATCAGTCCCCAAACAAATCCCACTGTCCTCCCGCTCTCTCTCCCCATAGCCCTGTATCGATCCCCAAACTAATCCCACTGTCCCCTCACTCTCTCTCCCCATAGCCCAGTATCAGTCCCAAAACTAATGCCACTGTCCCCCCTCTCTCTCCCCACAGCCCTGTGTCAGTCCCCAAACTAATCCCACTGTCCCCCCCAGCTCTCTCTCCCCAAAGCCCTGTATCAGTCCCCAAACTAATCCCACTGTCCCCCTGCTCTCTCTCCCCATAGCCCTGTATCAGTCCCCAAACTAATCCCACTGTCCCCACACTCTCTCTCCCCATAGCCCTGTATCAGTCCCCAAACTAATCCCACTGTCCCCCCTCTCTCTCCCCACAGCCCTGTGTCAGTCCCCAAACTAATCCCACTGTCCCCCCCAGCTCTCTCTCCCCAAAGCCCTGTATCAGTCCCCAAACTAATCCCACTGTCCCCCCGCTCTCTCTCCCCATAGCCCTGTATCAGTCCCCAAACTAATCCCACTGTCCCCCCACTCTCTCCCCATAGCCCTGTGTCAGTCCCCAAACTAATCCCACTGTCCCCCCACTCTCTCTCCCCATAGCCCTGTATCAGGACCCAAACTAATCCCACTGTCCCCCCGGTCTCTCCCCATAGCCCTGTATCAGTCCCCAAACTAATCCCACTGTCCCCCGCTCTCTCCCCATAGCCCTGTATCAGTCCCCAAACTAATCCCACTGTTCCCCCGCTCTCTCTCCCCATAGACCTGTATCAGTCCCCAAACTAATCCCACTTTCCCCCCGCTCTCTCCCCATAGCCCTGTATCAGTCCCCAAACTAATCCCACTGTTCCCCCGCTCTCTCCCCATAGCCCTGTATCAGTCCCCAAACTAATCCCACTGTTCCCCCGCTCTCTCTCCCCATAGACCTGTATCAGTCCCCAAACTAATCCCACTTTCCCCACGCTCTCTCTCCCCATAGCCCTGTATCAGTCCCCAAACTAATCCCACTGTCCCCCCACTCTCTCTCCCCATAGCCCTGTATCAGTCCCCAAACTAATCCCACTGTCCCCCCACTCTCTCTCCCCATAGCCCTGTATCCATCCCCAAACTAATCCCACTGTCCCCCCGCTCTCTCTCCCCATAGCCCTGTATCCATCCCCAAACTAATCCCACTGTCCCCCCGCTCTCTCCCCATAGCCCTGTATCAGTCCCCAAACTAATCCCACTGTCCCCCCACTCTCTCTCCCCATAGCCCTGTATCCATCCCCAAACTAATCCCACTGTCCCCCCGCTCTCTCTCCCCATAGCCCTGTATCAGTCCCCAAACTAATCCCACTGTCCCCCCGCTCTCTCTCCCCATAGCCCTGTATCAGTCCCCAAATTAATCCCACTGTCCCCCCGCTCTCTCTCCCCATAGCCCTGTATCAGTCCCCAAACTAATTCCACTGTCCCCCCGTCTCTACCCAAAGCCCTGTATTAGTCCCCAAACTAATCCCACTTTCCCCCCACTGCTCTCTCCCCATAGCCCTGTATCAGTCCCCAAACTAATCCAACTGTCCCCCCGCTCTCTCTCCCCATAGCCCTGTATCAGTCCCCAAACTAATCCCACTGTCCCCCCGCTCTCTACCCATAGCCCAGTATCAGTCCCCAAACTAATCCCACTGTCCCCCCGCTCTCTCTCCCCATAGCCCTGTATCAGTCCCCAAACTAATCCCAATGTCCCCTCACTCTCTCTCCCCATAGCCCTGTATCGATCCCCAAACTAATCCCACTGTCCCCACTCACTCTCTCTCCCCATAGCCCTGTATCAGTCCCCAAACTAATCCCACTGTCCCCCCGCTCTCTCTCTCCATAGCCCTGTATCGGTCCCCGAACTAATCCCACTGTCCCCTCACTCTCTCTCCACATAGCCCTGTATCATTCCCCAAACTAATCCCACTGTCCCCTCACTCTCTCTCCCCATAGCCCTGTATCAGTCCCCAAACTAATCCCACTGTCCCCCCGCTCTCTCTCCCCATAGCCCTGTATCAGTCCCCAAACTAATCCCACTGTCCCCACGCTCTCTCTCCCCATAGCCCTGTATCAGTCCCCAAACTAATCCCACTGTCCCCCCGCTCTCTCTCCCCATAGCCCTATATCAGTCCCCAAACTAATCCCACTGTCCCCCCCCTCTCTCCCCATAGCCCTGTATCAGTCCCAAAACTAATCCCACTGTCCCCCCACTCTCTCCCCATAGCCCTGTATCAGTCCCCAAACTAATCCCACTGTCCCCCCGCTCTCTCTCCCCATAGCCCTGTATCAGTCCCCAAACTAATCCCACTGTCCCCCCGCTCTCTCTCCCCATAGCCCTATATCAGTCCCCAAACAAATCCCACTGTCCCCCCGCTCTCTCTCCCCATAGCCCTATATCAGTCCCCAAACTAATCCCACTGTCCCCCCGCTCTCTCCCCATAGCCCTGTATCAGTCCCCAAACTAATCCCACTGTCCCCGCTCTCTCCCCATAGCCCTGTATCAGTCCCCAAACTCATCCCACTGTCCCCACACTCTCTCTCCCCATATCCCTGTATCAGTCTCCAAACTAATCCCACTGCCCCCCCCTCTCTCTCTCCCCATAGCCCTGTATCAATCCCCAAACTAATCCCACTGTCCCCCCACTCTCTCTCCCCATAGCCCTGTATCAGTCCCCAAACTAATCCCAGTATCCCCCCGCTCTCTCTCCCCATAGCCCTGTATCAGTCCCCAAACTAATCCCACTGTCCCCCACTCTCTCTCCCCATAGACCTGTATCAGTCCCCAAACTAATCCCACTGTCCCCCCACTCTCTCTCCCCATAGACCTGTATCAGTCCCCAAACTAATTCCACTGTCCCCCCCTCTCTACCCAAAGCCCTGTATTAGTCCCCAAACTAATCCCACTGTCCCCCCGCTCTCTCCCCATAGCCCTGTATCAGTCCCCAAACTAATCCCACTGTCCCCCGCTCTCTCTCCCCATCGCCCTGTATCAGTCCCCAAACTAATCCCACTGTCCCCCCGCTCTCTCTCCCCATAGACCTGTATCAGTCCCCAAACTAATCCCACTGTGCCCCCGCTCTCTCCCCATATCCCAGTATCAGTCCCCAAACTAATCCCACTGTCCCCTCTCTCTCTCCCCATAGCCCTGTAACAGTCCCGAAACTAATCCCACTGTCCCCCGCTCTCTTCCCATAGCCCTGTATCAGTCTCCAAACTAATCCCACTGTCCCCCTCCTCTCTCCCCAAAGCCCTGTATCTGTCCCCAAACTATTCCCACTGTCCCCCCGCTCTCTCCCCCCATAGCCCTGTATCAGTCCCCAAACTAATCCCACTGTCCACCCCCCTGCTCTCTCCCCATAGCCCTGTATCAGTCCCCAAACTAATCCCACTGTCCCCACTCTCTCTCCCCATAGCCCTGTATCGGTCCCCAAACTAATCCCACTGTCCCCCCGCTCTCTCTCCCCATAGCCCTGTATCAGTCCCCAAACTAATCCCACTGTCCCCCCGGTCTCTCTCCCCATAGCCCTGTATCAGTCCCCAAACTAATCCCACTGTCCCCCCGCTCTCTCCCCATAGCCCTGTATCGATCCCCAAACTAATCCCACTGTCCCCCCGCTCTCTCCCCATAGCCCTGTATCGATCCCCAAACTAATCCCACTGTCCCCCCCCGCTCTCTCTCTCCATAGCCCTGTATCGGTCCCCAAACTAATCCCACTGTGCCCTCACTCTCTCTCCCCATAGCCCTGTATCATTCCCCAAACTAATCCCACTGTCCCCTCACTCTCTCTCCCCATAGCCCTGTTTCAGTCCCCAAACTAATCCCACTGTCCCCCCCCGCTCTCTCTCCCCATAGCCCTGTATCAGTCCCCAAACTAATCCCACTGTCCCCCCACTCTCTCCCCATAGTTCTGTATCAGTCCCCAAACTAATCCCACTGTCCCTCACTCTCTCTCCCCATAGCCCTGTATCAGTCCCCAAACTAATCCCACTGTCCCCCCCTCTCTCTCCCCATAGTTCTGTATCAGTCCCCAAACTAATCCCACTGTCCCTCACTCTCTCTCCCCATAGCCCTGTATCAGTCCCCAAACTCATCCCACTGTCCCCCCACTCTCTCTCCCCATAGCCCTGTATCAGTCCCCAAACTAATCCCACTGTCCCCCCTCTCTCTCCCCATAGCCCTGTATCAGTCCCCAAACTAAACCCACTGTCCCCCCGCTCTCTCTCCCCATAGCCCTGTATCAGTCCCCAAACTAATCCCACTGTCCCCCCGCTCTCTCCCCATAGCCCTGTATCAGTCCCCAAACTAATCACACTGTCCCCTCACTCTCTCTCCCCATGGCCCTGTATTGATCCCCAAAGAAATCCCACTGTCCCCCCGCTCTGTCCCCCATAGCCCTGTATCAGTCCCCAAACTCATCCCACTGTCCCCCCGCTCTCTCCCCATAGCCCTGTATCAGTCCCCAAACTAATCCCACTGTCCCCACACTCTCTCTCCCCATAGCCCTGTATCAGTCCCCAAACTAATCCCACTGTCCTCCCGCTCTCTCTCCCCATAGCCCTATATCAGTCCCCAAACTAATCCCACTGTCCCCCCGCTCTCTCTCCCCATAGCCCTATATCAGTCCCCAAACTAATCCCACTGTCCCCCCCCTCTCTCCCCATAGCCCTGTATCAGTCCCCAAACTAATCCCACTGTCCCCCCGCTCTCTCCCCATAGCCCTGTATCAGTCCCCAAACTAATCCCACTGTCCCCACTCTCTCCCCATAGCCCTGTATCGATCCCCAAACTAATCCCACTGTCCCCCCACTCTCTCCCCATAGCCCTGTATCGATCCCCAAACTAATCCCACTGTCCCCCCCCCCTCTCTCTCCCCATAGCCCTGTATCAGTCCCCAAACTAATCCCACTGTCCCCCCGCTCTCTCCCCATAGCCCTGTATCAGTCCCCAAACTAATCCCACTGTCCCCCCTCTCTCTCTCCCCATAGCCCTGTATCAGTCCCCAAACTAATCCCACTGTCCCCCCCACTCTCTCTCCCCATAGCCCTGTATCAGTCCCCAAACAAATCCCACTGTCCCCCCTCTCTCTCTCCCCATAACCCTGTATCAGTCCCCAAACTAATCCCACTGTCCCCCCCCTCTCTCTTTCCCCATAGCCCTGTATCAGTCCCCAAACTAATCCCACTGTCCCCGCTCTCTCCCCACAGCCCTGTATCGATCCCCAAACTAATCCCACTGTCCCCCCACTCTCTCCCCATAGCCCTGTATCGATCCCCAAACTAATCCCACTGTCCCCCCCCTCTCTCTCTCCCCATAGCCCTGTATCAGTCCCCAAACTAATCCCACTGTCCCCCCGCTCTCTCCTCATAGCCCTGTATCAGTCCCCAAACTAATCCCACTGTCCCCCCTCTCTCTCTCCCCATAGCCCTGTATCAGTCCCCAAACTAATCCCTATGCCCCCCCGCTCTCTCTCCCCATAGCCCTGTATCAGTCCCCAAACAAATCCCACTGTCCTCCCGCTCTCTCTCCCCATAGCCCTGTATCAGTCCCCAAACAAATCCCACTGTCCCCCCTCTCTCTCTCCCCATAACCCTGTATCAGTCCCCAAACTAATCCCACTGTCCCCCCCCTCTCTCTTTCCCCATAGCCCTGTATCAGTCCCCAAACTAATCCCACTGTCCCCCCTCTCTCTCCCCATAGCCCTGTATCAGTCCCCAAACTAATCCCACTGTCCCCGCTCTCTCCCCACAGCCCTGTATCGATCCCCAAACTAATCCCACTGTCCCCCCACTCTCTCTCTCCCCATAGCCCTGTATCAGTCCCCAAACTAATCCCACTGTCCCCCCGCTCTCACCCCATAGCCCTGTATCAGTCCCCAAACTAATCCCACTGTCCCCCCGCTCTCTCTCCCCATAGCCCTGTATCAGTCCCCAAACTAATCCCACTGTCCCCCCTCTCTCTCTCCCCATAGCCCTGTATCAGTCCCCAAACTAATCCCACTGTCCCCCCGCTCTCTCTCCCCATAGCCCTGTATCAGTCCCCAAACTAATGCCACTGTCCCCCCGCTCTCTCCCCATAGCCCTGTATCAGTCCCCAAACTAATCCCACTGTCCCCCCACTCTCTCTCCCCATAGCCCTGTATCAGTCCCCAAACTAATCCCACTGTCCCCCGCTCTCTCTCCCCATAGCCCTGTATCGATCCCCAAACCAATCCCACTGTCCCCCCGCTCTCTCTCCCCATAGCCCTGTATCAGTCCCCAAACTAATCCCACTGTCCCCCCCGCTCTCACCCCATAGCCCTGTATCAGTCCCCAAACTAATCCGACTATCCCCCCGCTCTCTCTCCCCATAGCCCTGTATCCATCCCCAAACTAATCCCACTGTCCCCCCCGCTCTCTCTCCCCATAGCCCTGTATCAGTCCCCAAACTAATCCCACTGTCCCCCCCGCTCTCACCCCATAGCCCTGTATCAGTCCCCAAACTAATCCGACTATCCCCCCGCTCTCTCTCCCCATAGCCCTGTATCAGTCCCCAAACTAATCCCACTGTCCACACTCTCTCTCCCCATAGCCCTGTATCAGTCCCCAAACAAATCCCACTGTCCTCCCGCTCTCTCTCCCCATAGCCCTGTATCAGTCCCCAAACTAATCCCACTGTCCCCCCACTCTCTCTCCCCATAGCCCAGTATCAGTCCCAAAACTAATGCCACTGTCCCCCCGCTCTCTCCCCATAGCCCTGTATCAGTCCCGAAACTAATCCCACTGTCCCCCCGCTCTCTCTCCCCATAGCCCTGTATCACTCCCCAAACTAATCCCACTGTCCCCCCGCAGCTCTCTCCCCATAGCCCTGTATCGAACCCCAAACTAATCCCACTGTCCCCCCGCAGCTCTCTCCCCATAGCCCTGTATCAGTCCCCAAACTAATCCCACTGTCCCCCCGCTCTCTCTCCCCATAGCCCTGTATCAGTCCCGAAACTAATCCCACTGTCCCCCCACTCTCTCTCTCCATAGCCCTGTATCGATCCCCAAACTAATCCCACTGTCCCCCCACTCTCTCTCTCCCCATAGCCCTGTATCAGTCCCCAAACTAATCCCACTGTCCCCCCGCTCTCTCTCCTCATGGCCCTGTATCAGTCCCCAAACTAATCCCACTGTCCCCACGCTCTCTCTCCCCATAGCCCTGTATCGATCCCCAAACTAATCTCACTGTCCCCCCACTCTCTCCCCATAGCCCTGTATCAGTCCCCAAACTAATCCCACTGTCCCCCTGCTCTCTCTCCCCATAGCCCTGTATCAGTCCCCAAACTAATCCCACTGCCCCCCCCCTCTCTCTCTCCCCATAGCCCTGTATCAGTCCCCAAACTAATCCCACTGCCCCCCCCCTCTCTCTCTCCCCATAGCCCTGTATCAGTCCCCAAACTAATCCCTCTGCCCCCCCGCTCTCTCTCCCCATAGCCCTGTATCAGTCCCCAAACAAATCCCACTGTCCTCCCGTTCTCTCTCCCCATAGCCCTGTATCAGTCCCCAAACTAATCCCTCTGCCCCCCCGCTCTCTCCCCATAGCCCTGTATCAGTCCCAAAACTAATGCCACTGTCCCCCTGCTCTCTCCCCATAGCCCTGTATCAGTCCCCAAACTAATCCGACTATCCCCCCGCTCTCTCTCCCCATAGCCCTGTATCAGTCCCCAAACTAATCCCACTTTCCCCCCGCTCTCTCCCCATAGCCCTGTATCAGTCCCCAAACTAATCCCACTGTCCCCCCGCTCTGTCTCCCCATAGCCCTGTATCAGTCCCCAAACAAATCCCACTGTCCCCCCGCTCTCTCTCCCCATAGCCCTGTGTCATTCCCCAAACTAATCCCACTGTCCCGTCTCTCTCTCCCCATAGCCCTGTATCAGTCCCCAAACTAATCCCACTGTCCCCGCTCTCTCTCCCCATAGCCCTGTATCAGTCCCAAAACTAATCCCACTGTCCCCCCGCTCTCTCCCCATAGCCCTGTATGAGTCCCAAAACTAATCCCACTGTCCCCCCGCTCTCTCCCCATAGCCCTGTATGAGTCCCCAAACTAATCCCACTGTCCCCCCACTCTCTCTCCCCATAGCCCTGTATCAGTCCCCAAATTAATCCCACTGTCCCCCCGCTCTCTCTCCCCATAGCCCTGTATCAGTCCCCAAACTAATCCCACTGTCCGCCCCCCTGCTCTCTCCCCATAGCCCTGTATCAGTCCCCAAACTAATCCCACTGTCCGCCCCCCTGCTCTCTCCCCATAGCCCTGTATCAGTCCCCAAACTTATCCCACTGTCCCCCCGCTCTCTCCCCATAGCCCTGTATCAGTCCCCAAATTAATCCCACTGTCCCCCCGCTCTCTCCCCATAGCCCTGTATCAGTCCCCAAACTAATCCCACTGCCCCCCGCTCTCTCTCCCCATAGCCCTGTATCCATCCCCAAACTAATTCCACTGTCACCCTCCTCTCTCCCCAAAGCCCTGTATCTGTCCCCAAACTAATCCCACTGCCCACTGCTCTCTCTCCCCATAGCCCTCTATCGGTCCCCAAACTATTCCCACTGTCCCCCCGCTCTCTCTCCCCATAGCCCTGTATCAGTCCCCAAACTAATCCCACTGTCCCCCCGCTCTCTCTCCCCATAGCCCTGTATCAGTCCCCAAACTAATTCCACTGTCCCCCCGCTCTCTCTCCCCGTAGCCCTGTATCAGTCCCCAAACTAATCCCACTGTCCCCCCACTCTCTCTCCCCATAGCCCTGTATCAGTCCCCAAACTATTCCCACTGTCCCCCCGCTCTCTCTCCCCATAGCCCTGTATCAGTCCCCAAACTAATCCCACTGTCCCCCCGCACTCTCTCCACATAGCCCTGTATCAGTCCCCAAACTAATCCCACTGTCCCCCCCGCTCTCTCCCCATAGCCCTGTATCAGTCCCAAAACTAATCCCACTGTCCCCCCGCTCTCTCCCCATAGCCCAGTATCAGTCACCAAACTAATCCCACTGTCCCCGCTCTCTCTCCCCATAGCCCTGTATCGATCCCCAAACTAATCCCACTGTCCCCCCGCACTCTCTCCCCATAGCCCTGTATCAGTCCCCAAACTAATCCCACTGTCCCCCCGCTCTCTCTCCCCATAGCCCTGTATCAGTCCCCAAACTAATCCCACTGTCCCCCCGCTCTCTCTCTCCATAGCCCTGTATCAGTCACCAAACTAATCCCACTGTCCCCCCGCTCTCTCTCCCCATAGCCCTGTATCAGTCCCCAAACTAATCCCACTGTCCCCCCCGCTCTCTCTCCCCATAGCCCTGTATCGATCCCCAAACTAATCCCACTGTCCCCCCGCTCTCTCTCCCCATAGCCCTGTATCAGTCCCCAAACTAATCCCACTGTCCCCCCCTGCTCTCTCCCCATAGCCCTGTATCAGTCCCCAAACTAATCCCACTGTCCCCCCGCTCTCTCTCCCCATAGCCCTGTATCAGTCCCCAAACTAATCCCACTGTCCCCCCCCGCTCTCTCCCCATAGCCCTGTATCATTCCCCAAACTAATCCCACTGTCCCCTCACTCTCTCTCCCCATAGCCCTGTTTCAGTCCCCAAACTAATCCCACTGTCTCCCCGCTCTCTCCCCATAGCCCTGTATCAGTCCCCAAACTAATCCCACTGTCCCCCCACTCTCTCTCCACATAGCCCTGTATCAGTCCCCAAACTAATCCCACTGTCCCCTCACTCTCTCTCCACATAGCCCTGTAACAGTCCCCAAACTAATCCCACTGTCCCCCCCAGCTGTCTCTCCCCATAGCCCTGTATCAGTCCCCAAACTAATCCCACTGTCCCCCCCAGCTCTCTCTCCCCATAGCCCTGTATCGATCCCCAAACTAATCCCACTGTCCCCCCGCTCTCTCTCCCCATAGCCCTGTATCAGTCCCCAAACTAATCCCACTGTCCCCCCCTCTCTCTCCCCATAGTTCTGTATCAGTCCCCAAACTAATCCCACTGTCCCTCACTCTCTCTCCCCATAGCCCTGTATCAGTCCCCAAACTAATCCCACTGTCCCCTCACTCTCTCTCCCCATAGCCCTGTATCGATCCCCAAACTAATCCCACTGTCCCCCCCTCTCTCACCCCATAGTTCTGTATCAGTCCCCAAACTCATCCAACTGTCCCCCCGCTCTCTCTCCCCATAGCCCTGTATCAGTCCCCAAACTAATCCCACTGTCCCCCCGCTCTCTCCCCATAGCCCTGTATCGATCCCCAAACTAATCCCACTGTCCCCCCGCTCTCTCCCCATAGCCCTGTTTCGATCCCCAAACTAATCCCACTGTCCCCCCGCTCTCTCCGCATAGCCCTGTATCAGTCCCCAAACTAATCTCACTGTCCCCCCGCTCTCTCTCCCCATAGCCCTGTATCAGTCCCCAAACTAATCCCACTGTCCCCCTCCTCTCTCCCCAAAGCCCTCTATCGGTCCCCAAACTATTCCCACTGTCCCCCCGCTCTCTCTCCCCATAGCCCTGTATCAGTCCCCAAACTAATCCCACTGTCCCCCCGCTCTCTCTCCCCATAGCCCTGTATCAGTCCCCAAACTAATCCCACTGTCCCCCCGCTCTCTCTCCCCATAGCCCTGTATCAGTCCCCAAACTAATCCCACTGTCCCCCCCTCTCTCTCTCCCCATAGCCCTGTATCAGTCCCCAAACTAATCCCACTGTCCCCCCGCTCTCTCTCCCCATAGCCCTGTATCAGTCCCCAAACTAATCCCACTGTCCCCCCGCTCTCTCTCCCCATAGCCCTGTATCAGTCCCCAAACTAATCCCACTGCCCACCGCTCTCTCTCCCCATAGCCCTCTATCAGTCCCCAAACTATTCCCACTGTCCCCCCGCTCTCTCTCCCCATAGCCCTGTATCGGTCCCCAAACAAATCCCACTGTCCCCCCGCACTCTCTCCATAGCCCTGTATCAGTCCCCAAACTAATCCCACTGTCCCCCCACTCTCTCCCCAGAGCCCTGTATCAGTCCCCAAACTAATCCCACTGTCCCCCCGCACTCTCTCCCCATAGCCCTGTATCAGTCACCAAACTAATCCCACTGTCCCCCGCCCTGCTCTCTCCCCATAGCCCTGTATCAGTCCCCAAACTAATCCCACTGTCCCCCCGCTCTCTCTCCCCATAGCCCTGTATCAGTCCCCAAACTAATCCCACTGTCCCCCCGCTCTCTCTCCCCATAGCCCTGTATCAGTCCCCAAACTAATCCCACTGTCCCCCCACTCTCTCTCCCCATAGCCCTGTATCAGTCCCCAAACTAATCCCACTGTCCCCTCACTCTCTCTCCCCATAGCCCTGTATCAGTCCCCAAACTAATCCCACTGTCCCCCCGCTCTCTCTCCCCATAGCCCTGTATCAGTCCCCAAACTAATCCCACTGTCCCTCACTCTCTCTCCACATAGCCCTGTATCAGTCCCCAAACTAATCCCACTGTCCCCCCCAGCTCTCTCTCCCCATAGCCCTGTATCAGTCCCCAAACTAATCCCACTGTCCCCGCTCTCTATCCCCATAGCCCTGTATCAGTCCCCAAACTAATCCCACTGTCCCCGCTCTCTCTCCCCATAGCCCTGTATCAGTCCCCAAACTAATCCCACTGTCCCCCCCTCTCTCTCCCCATAGTTCTGTATCAGTCCCCAAACTAATCCCACTGTCCCTCACTCTCTCTCCCCATAGCCCTGTATCAGTCCCCAAACTAATCCCACTGTCCCCTCACTCTCTCTCCCCATAGCCCTGTATCAGTCCCCAAACTCATCCCACTGTCCCCCCCTCTCTCTCCCCATAGCCCTGTATCAGTCCCCAAACTCATCCAACTGTCCCCCCGCTCTCTCCCCATAGCCCTATATCAGCCCCCAAACTCATCCCACTGTCCTCCCTCTCTCTCCCCATAGCCCTGTATCAGTCCCCAAACTAATCCCACTGTCCCCCCGCTCTCTCTCCCCATAGCCCTGTATCAGTCCCCAAACTAATCCCACTGTCCCCCCGCTCTCTCTCCCCATAGCCCTGTATCGGTCCCCAAACTAATCCCACTGTCCCCTCACTCTCTCTCCCCATCACCCTGTATCAGTCCCCAAACTAATCCCACTGTCCCCCCGCTCTCTCTCCCCATAGCCCTGTATCAGTCCCCAAACTAATCCCACTGTCCCCCCCACTCTCTCTCCCCATAGCCCTGTATCAGTCCCCAAACTATTCCCACTGTCCCCCCGCTCTCTCTCCCCATAGACCTGTATCAGTCCCCAAACTAACCCCACTGTCCCCTCACTCTCTCTTCCCATCGCCCTGTATCAGTCCCCAAACTATTCCCACTGTCCCCCCGCTCTCTCCCCCCATAGCCCTGTATCAGTCCCCAAACTTATCCGACTGTCCCCGCTCTCTCCCCATAGCCCTGTATCAGTCCCCAAACTAACCCCACTGTCCCCTCACTCTCTCTCCCCATCGCCCTGTATCAGTCCCCAAACTATTCCCACTGTCCCCCCGCTCTCTCTCCCCATAGCCCTGTATCAGTCCCCAAACTAATCTCACTGTCCCCCCACTCTCTCTCCCCATAGCCCTGTATCAGTCCCCAAACTAATCCCACTGTCCCCCCGCTCTCTCTCCCCATAGCCCTGTATCAGTCCCCAAACTAATCCCACCGTCCCCCCGCTCTCTCTCCCCATAGCCCTGTATCGATCCCCAAACTAATCCCACTGTCCCCCCGCTCTCTCCCCATAGCCCTGTATCGGTCCCCAAACTAATCCCACTGTCCCGCCAGCTCTCTCTCCCCATAGCCCTATATCAGTCCCCAAACTAATCCCACTGTCCCCCGCTCTCTCCCCATAGCCCTGTCTCAGTCCCCAAACTAATCCCACTGTCCCCCGCTCTCTCCCCATAGCCCTGTATCATTCCCCAAACTAATCCCACTGTCCCCCCACTCTCTCCCCATAGCCCTGTATCAGTCCCCAAACTAATCCCACTGTCCCCCCGCTCTCTCTGCCCATAGCCCTGTATCATTCCCCAAACTAATCCCACTGTCCCCTCACTCTCTCTCCCCATAGCCCTGTATCAGACCCCAAACTAATCCCACTGTCTCCCCGCTCTCTCCCCATAGCCCTGTATCAGTCACCAAACTAATCCCACTGTCCCCCGACTGGCTCTCCCCATAGCCCTGTATCAGTCCCCAAACTAATCCCACTCTCCCCGCTCTCTCTCCCCATAGCCCTGTATCGATCCCCAAACTAATCCCACTGTCCCCGCTCTCTCCCCCATAGCCCTGTATCGATCCCCAAACTAATCCCACTGTCCCCCCCCTCTCTCTCTCCCCAAAGCCCTGTATCATTCCCCAAACTAATCCCACTGTCCCCCCGCTCTCTCCCCATAGCCCTGTATCAGTCCCCAAACTCATCCCACTGTCCCCCCGCTCTCTCCCCATAGCCCTGTATCAGTCCCCAAACTAATCCCACTGTCCCCCCACTCTCTCCCCATAGCCCTGTATCAGTCCCCAAACTAATCCCACTGTCCCCGCGCTCTCTCTCCCCATAGCCCTGTATCAGTCCCCAAACTAATTCCACTGTCCCCCCCAGCTCTCTCTCCCCATAGCCCTGTATCATTCCCCAAACTAATCCCACTGTCCCCTCACTCTCTCTCCCCATAGCCCTGTATCAGTCCCCAAACTAATCCCACTGTCCCCCCGCTCTCTCTCCCCATAGCCCTGTATCATTCCCCAAACTAATCCCACTGTCCCCTCACTCTCTCTCCCCATAGCCTTGTATCAGTCCCCAAACTAATCCCACTGTCCCCGACTGTCTCTCCCCATAGCCCTGTATCAGTCCCCAAACTAATCCCACTGTCCCCCCGCTCTCTCTCCCCATAGCCCTGTATCATTCCCCAAACTAATCCCACTGTCCCCCCGCTCTCTCTCCCCATAGCCCTTTATCAGTCCCCAAACTAATCCCACTGTCCCCCGACTGTCTCTCCCCATAGCCCTGTATTAGTCCCCAAACTAATCCCACTGTCCCCCTGCTCTCTCTCCCCATAGCCCTGTATCATTCCCCAAACTAATCCCACTGTCCCCTCACTCTCTCTCCCCATAGCCCTGTATCAGTCCCCAAACTAATCCCACTGTCCCCGACTGTCTCTCCCCATAGCCCTGTATCAGTCCCCAAACTAATCCCACTGTCCCCCCGCTCTCTCTCCCCATAGCCCTGTATCGATCCCCAAACTAATCCCACTGTCCCCACTCTCTCTCCCCATAGCCCTGTATCAGTCCCCAAACTAATCCCACTGTCCCCCCCGCTCTCTCTCCCCATCGCCCTGTATCAGTCCCCAAACTAATCCCACTGTCCGCCCGCTCTCTCTCCCCATAGCCCTGTATCAGTCCCCAAACTAATCCCACTGTCCCCACGCTCTCTCCCCATAGCCCTGTATCAGTCCCCAAACTAATCCCACTGTCCCCCTGCTCTCTCTCCCCATAGCCCTGTATCAGTCCCCAAACTAATCCCACTGCCCCCCCCTCTCTCTCTCCCCATAGCCCTGTATCAGTCCTCAAACTAATCCCACTGCCCCCCCCCCTCTCTCTCTCCCCATAGCCCTGTATCAGTCCCCAAACAAATCCCACTGTCCCCCCCTCTCTCTCCCCATAGCCCTGTATCAGTCCCCAAACTAATCCCACTTTCCCCCCGCTCTCTCCCCATAGCCCTGTATCAGGCCCCAAACTAATCCCACTGTCCCCCCGCTCTCTCTCCCCATAGCCCTGTATCAGTCCCCAAACTAATCCCACTTTCCCCCCGCTCTCTCCCCATAGCCCTGTATCAGGCCCCAAACTAATCCCACTTGTCCCCCCTCTCTCTCCCCATAGCCCTGTATCGATCCCCAAACTAATCCCACTGTCCCCCCGCTCTCTCTCCCCATAGCCCTGTATCAGTCCCCAAACTAATCCCACTGTACCCCGCTCTCTCCCCATAGACCTGTATCAGTCCCCAAACTAATCCCACTTTCCCCACTCTCTCCGCATAGCCCTGTATCAGTCCCCAAACTAATCCGACTATCCCCCCGCTCTCTCTCCCCATAGCCCTGTATCAGTCCCCAAACTAATCCCACTTTCCCCCCGCTCTCTCCCCATAGCCCTGTATCAGGCCCCAAACTAATCCCACTGTCCCCCCGCTCTGTCTCCCCATAGCCCTGTATCAGTCCCCAAACAAATCCCACTGTCCCCCCGCTCTCTCTCCCCATAGCCCTGTATCAGTCCCCAAACAAATCCCACTGTCCCCCCGTCTCTCTCTCCCCATAGCCCTGTATCAGTCCCCAAACAAATCCCACTGTCCCCCCGCTCTCTCTCCCCATAGCCCTGTATCGGTCCCCAAACTAATCCCACTGTCCCCGCTCTCTCTCCCCATAGCCCTGTATCAGTCCCCAAACAAATCCCACTGTCCCCCCGTCTCTCTCTCCCCATAGCCCTGTATCAGTCCCCAAACTAATCCCACTGTCCCCGCTCTCTCTCCCCATAGCCCTGTATCAGTCCCAAAACTAATCCCACTGTCCCCCCGCTCTCTCCCCATAGCCCTGTATGAGTCCCCAAACTAATCCCACTGTCCCCCCACTCTCTCTCCCCATAGCCCTGTATCAGTCCCCAAACTAATCCCACTGTCCGCCCCCCTGCTCTCTCCCCATAGCCCTGTATCAGTCCCCAAACTAATCCCACTGTCCGCCCCCCTGCTCTCTCCCCATAGCCCTGTATCAGTCCCCAAACTAATTCCACTGTCCCCCCGCTCTCTCTCCCCATAGCCCTGTATCAGTCCCCAAAATAATCCCACTGCCCCCCGCTCTCTCTCCCCATAGCCCTGTATCAGTCCCCAAACTAATCCCACTCTCCCCCCGCTCTGTCTCCCCATAGCCCTGTATCAGTCCCCAAACTAATCCCACTGTCCCCCCTCTCTCTCCCCATAGCCCTGTATCAGTCCCCAAACTAATCCCACTGTCCCCGCTCTCTCTCCCCATAGCCCTGTATCAGTCCCCAAACTAATTCCACTGTTCCCCCCGCTCTCTCTCCCCATAGCCCTGTATCAGTCCCCAAACTAATTCCACTGTCCCCCCGCTCTCTCTCCCCATAGCCCTGTATCAGTCCCCAAACTAATCCCACTGTCCCCCCGCTCTCTCTCCCCATAGCCCTGTATCAGTCCCCAAACTAATCCCACTTTCCCCCCGCTCTCTCTCCCCATAGCCCTGTATCAGTCCCCACACTAATCCCACTGTCCCCCCGCTCTCTCTCCCCATAGCCCTGTATCCATCCCCAAACTAATCCCACTGTCCCCCCCGCTCTCTCTCCCCATAGCCCTGTATCAGTCCCCAAACTAATCCCACTGTTCCCCCGCTCTCTCTCCCCATAGCCCTGTATCAGTCCCCAAACTAATCCCACTGTCCCCCCGCTCTCTCTCCCCATAGCCCTGTATCAGTCCCCAAACTAATCCCACTGTCCCCCCGCTCTCTCTCCCCATAGCCCTGTATCAGTCCCCAAACTAATCCCACTGTCCCCCCGCTCTCTCTCCCCATAGCCCTGTATCAGTCCCCAAACTAATCCCACTGTCCCCCCGCTCTCTCCCCATAGCCCTGTATCAGTCCCCAAACTAATCCCACTGTCCCCCCGCTCTCTCCCCATAGCCCTGTATCAGTCCCCAAACTAATCCCACTGTCCCCCTCCTCTCTCCCCAAAGCCCTGTATCTGTCTCCAAACTAATCCCACTGCCCACTGCTCTCTCTCCCCATAGCCCTCTATCGGTCCCCAAACTATTCCCACTGTCCCCCCGCTCTCTCTCCCCATAGCCCTGTATCAGTCCCCAAACTAATCCCACTGTCCCCCCGCTCTCTCTCCCCATAGCCCTGTATCAGTCCCCAAACTAATCCCACTGTACCCCCCCCGCTCTCTCTCTCCATAGCCCTGTATCGGTCCCCAAACTAATCCCACTGTCCCCCCGGTCTCTCTCTCCATAGCCCTGTATCGGTCCCCAAACTAATCCCACTGTCCCCTCACTCTCTCTCCCCATAGCCCTGTATCATTCCCCAAACTAATCCCACTGTCCCCTCACTCTCTCTCCCCATAGCCCTGTTTCAGTCCCCAAACTAATCCCACTGTCTCCCCGCTCTCTCCCCATAGCCCTGTATCAGTCCCCAAACTAATCCCACTGTCCCTCACTCTCTCTCCACATAGCCCTGTATCAGTCCCCAAACTAATCCCACTGTCCCTCACTCTCTCTCCCCATAGCCCTGTATCAGTCCCCAAACTAATCCCACTGTCCCCTCACTCTCTCTCCACATAGCCCTGTATCAGTCC
This sequence comes from Chiloscyllium punctatum, assembly GCF_047496795.1. Classification (NCBI taxonomy): domain Eukaryota; kingdom Metazoa; phylum Chordata; class Chondrichthyes; order Orectolobiformes; family Hemiscylliidae; genus Chiloscyllium; species Chiloscyllium punctatum. The sequence goes on along the minus strand of NW_027309974.1, from coordinate 205,258 downwards.
CCAAATTAATCCCACTGTCCCCCCGCTCTCTCTCCCCATAGCCCTGTATCAGTCCCCAAACTAATCCCACTGTCCCCCCGCTCTCTCTCCCCATAGCCCTGTATCAGTCCCCAAACTAATCCCACTGTCCCCCCCAGCTCTCTCTCCCCATAGCCCTGTATCAGTCCCCAAACTAATCCCACTGTCCCCCCGAGCTCACTCTCCCCATAGCCCTGTATCCATCCCAAAACTAATCCCACTGTCCCCCCGCTCTCTCTCCCCATAGCCCTGTATCAGTCCCCAAACTAATCCCACTGTCCCCCCCTCTCTCTCCCCATAGTTCTGTATCAGTCCCCAAACTAATCCCACTGTCCCCCCAGTCTCTCTCCCCATAGCCCTGTATCCATCCCCAAACTAATCCCACTGTCCCCCCGCTCTCTCTCCATAGCCCTGTATCAATCCCCAAACTAATCCCACTGTCCCCTCACTCTCTCTCCCCATAGCCCTGTATCATTCCCCAAACTAATCCCACTGTCCCCTCACTCTCTCTCCCCATAGCCCTGTATCAGTCCCCAAACTAATCCCACTGCCCACCGCTCTCTCTCCCCATAGCCCTCTATCAGTCCCCAAACTATTCCCACTGTCCCCCCGCTCTCTCTCCCCATAGCCCTGTATCGGTCCCCAAACAAATCCCACTGTCCCCCCGCTCTCTCCCCATAGCCCTGTATCAGTCCCCAAACTAATCCCACTGTCCCCCCCCCGCTCTCTCTCTCCATAGCCCTGTATCGGTCCCCAAACTAATCCCACTGTCCCCCCGCTCTCTCCCCATAGCCCTGTATCAGTCCCCAAACTAATCCCACTCTCCCCCCGCTCTCTCTCCCCATAGCCCTGTATCAGTCCCCAAACTAATCCCACTGTCCCCCCCCGCTCTCTCCCCATAGCCCTGTATCAGTCCCCAAACTAATCCCACTGTCCCCCCGCTCTCTCTCCCCATAGCCCTGTATCAGTCCCCAAACTAATCCCACTGTCCCCCCCCCGCTCTCTCTCTCCATAGCCCTGTATCGGTCCCCAAACTAATCCCACTGTCCCCCCGCTCTCTCCCCATAGCCCTGTATCAGTCCCCAAACTAATCCCACTCTCCCCCCGCTCTCTCTCCCCATAGCCCTGTATCAGTCCCCAAACTAATCCCACTGTCCCGTCTCTCTCTCCCCATAGCCCTGTATCAGTCCCCAAACTAATCCCACTGTCCCCCCGGTCTCTCTCTCCATAGCCCTGTATCGGTCCCCAAACTAATCCCACTGTCCCCCGCTCTCTCTCCACATAGCCCTGTATCATTCCCCAAACTAATCCCACTGTCCCCTCACTCTCTCTCCCCATAGCCCTGTTTCATTCCCCAAACTAATCCCACTGTCCCCCCCAGCTCTCTCTCCCCATAGCCCTGTATCAGTCCCCAAACTAATCCCACTGTCCCCCGCTCTCTCCCCATAGCCCTGTCTCAGTCCCCAAACTAATCCCACTGTCCCCCGCTCTCTCCCCATAGCCCTGTATCATTCCCCAAACTAATCCCACTGTCCCCCCACTCTCTCCCCATAGCCCTGTATCATTCCCCAAACTAATCCCACTGTCCCCCCGCTCTCTCCCCATAGCCTTGTATCAGTCCCCAAACTAATCCCACTGTCCCCCGACTGTCTCTCCCCATAGCCCTGTATCAGTCCCCAAACGAATCCCACTCTCCCCGCTCTCTCTCCCCATAGCCCTGTATCGATCCCCAAACTAATCCCACTGTCCCCCCGCTCTCTCTCCCCATAGCCCTGTATCAGTCCCCAAACTAATCCCACTGTCCCCCCGCTCTCTCTCCCCATAGCCCTGTATCAGTCCCCAAACTATTCCCACTGTCCCCCGCTCTCTCTCCCCATAGCCCTGTATCAGTCCCCAAACTAATCCCACTGTCCCCCTGCTCTCTCTCCCCATAGCCCTGTATCATTCCCCAAACTAATCCCACTGTCCCCTCACTCTCTCTCCCCATAGCCCTGTATCAGTCCCAAAACTAATCCCACTGTCCCCCCGCTCTCTCCCCATAGCCCTGTATCAGTCCCCAAACTAATCCCACTGTCCCCCCGCTCTCTCTCCCCATAGCCCTGTATCAGTCCCCAAATTAATCCCACTGCCCCCCCGCTCTCACCCCATAGCCCTGTATCTGTCCCCAAACTAATCCCACTGTCCCCCGCTCTCTCCCCCCATAGCCCTGTATCAGTCCCCAAACTAATCCAACTGTCCCCGCGCTCTCTCTCCCCATAGCCCTGTATCAATCCCCAAACTAATCCCACTGTCCCCCCGCTCTCTCTCCCCGTAGCCCTGTATCATTCCCCAAACTAATCCCACTGTCCCCTCACTCTCTCTCCCCATAGCCCTGTATCAGTCCCCAAACTAATCCCACTGTCCCCCCGCTCTCTCCCCATAGCCCTGTATCAATCCCCAAACTAATCCCACTGTCCCCTCACTCTCTCTCCCCATAGCCCTGTATCATTCCCCAAACTAATCTCACTGTCCCCCCGCTCTCTCTCCATAGCCCTGTATCAGTCCCCAAACTAATCCCACTGTCCCCCCGCACTCTCTCCATAGCCCTGTATCAGTCCCCAAACTAATCCCACTGTCCCCCCGCACTCTCTCCATAGCCCTGTATCAGTCCCCAAACTAATCCCACTGTCCCCCCCCCGCTCTCTCTCTCCATAGCCCTGTATCGGTCCCCAAACAAATCCCACTGTCCCCCCGCTCTCTCCCCATAGCCCTGTATCAGTCCCCAAACTCATCCCACTGTCCCCCCGCACTCTCTCCATAGCCCTGTATCAGTCCCCAAACTAATCCCACTGTCCCCCCCCCGCTCTCTCTCTCCATAGCCCTGTATCGGTCCCCAAACTAATCCCACTGTCCCCGCTCTCTCTCCCCATAGCCCTGTATCGATCCCCAAACTAATCCCACTGTCCCCCCGCTCTCTCCCCATAGCCCTGTATCAGTCCCCAAACTAATCCCACTGTCCCCCCGCTCTCTCTCCCCATAGCCCTGTATCAATCCCCAAACTAATCCCACTGTCCCCCCGGTCTCTCTCTCCATAGCCCTGTATCGGTCCCCAAACTAATCCCACTGTCCCCTCACTCTCTCTCCACATAGCCTTGTATCATTCCCCAAACTAATCCCACTGTCCCCTCACTCTCTCTCCCCATAGCCCTGTTTCATTCCCCAAACTAATCCCACTGTCTCCCCTCTCTCTCCCCATAGCCCTGTTTCATTCCCCAAACTAACCCCACTGTCCCCCCGCTCTCTCTCCCCATAGCCCTGTATCGGTACCCAAACTAATCCCACTGACCCCCCGCTCTCTCTCCCCATAGCCCTGTATCAGTCCCCAAACTAATCCCACTGTCCCCCCGCTCTCTCTCCCCATAGCCCTGTATCAGTCCCCAAACTAATCCCACTGTCCCCTCACTCTCTCTCCCCATAGCCCTGTATCAGTCCCCAAACTAATCCCACTGTCCCCCCGCTCTCTCCCCATAGCCCTGTATCAGTCCCCAAACTAATCCCACTGTCCCCCCTCTCTCGCCCCATAGCCCTGTATCAGTCCCCAAACTAATCCCACTGTCCCCCCGCTCTCTCTCCCCATAGCCCTGTATCAGTCCCCAAACTAATCCCACTGTCCCCCCCCGCTCTCTCTCCCCATAGCCCTGTATCAGTCCCCAAACTAATCCCACTGTCCCCTCACTCTCTCTCCCCATAGCCCTGTATCAGTCCCCAAACTAATCCCACTATCCCCCCGCTCTCTCTCCCCATAGCCCTGTATCCATCCCCAAACTAATCCCACTGTCCCCTCACTCTCTCTCCCCATAGCCCTGTATCAGTCCCCAAACTAATCCCACTGTCCCCCCGCTCTCTCCCCATAGCCCTGTATCAGTCCCCAAACTAATCCCACTGCCCCCCCTCTCTCGCCCCATAGCCCTGTATCAGTCCCCAAACTAATCCCACTGTCCCCCGTCTCTCTCTCCCCATAGCCCTGTATCAGTCCCCAAACTAATCCCACTGTCCCCCCGCTCTCTCCCCATAGCCCTGTATCAGTCCCCAAACTAATCCCACTGTCCCCCCGCTCTCTCTCCCCATAGCCCTGTATCGATCCCCAAACTAATCCCACTGTCCCCCCGCTCTCTCTCCCCATAGCCCTGTATCAGTCCCCAAACTAATCCCACTGTCCCCCTGCTCTCTCTCCCCATAGCCCTGTATCAGTCCCCAAACTAATCCCACTGTCCCCCCGCTCTCTCTCCCCATAGCCCTGTATCAGTCCCCAAACTAATCCCACTGTCCCCCCCGCTCTCTCTCCCCATAGCCCTGTATCAGTCCCCAAACTAATCCCACTGTCCCCCCGCTCTCTCTCCCCATAGCCCTGTATCGATCCCCAAACTATTCCCACTGTCCCCCCGCTCTCTCTCCCCATAGCCCTGTATCAGTCCCCAAACTAATCCCACTGTCCCCCCCTCTCTCTCCCCATAGCCCTGTATCGATCCCCAAACTATTCCCACTGTCCCCCCGCTCTCTCTCCCCATAGCCCTGTATCAGTCCCCAAATTAATCCCACTGTCCCCCCCGCTCTCTCCCCATAGCCCTGTATCAGTCCCCAAACTAATCCCACTGTCCCCCTGCTCTCTCTCCCCATAGCCCTGTATCAGTCCCCAAACTAATCCCACTGTCCCCCCACTCTCTCTCCCCATAGCCCTGTATCAGTCCCCAAACTAATCCCACTGTCCCCCCCCAGCTCTCTCTCCCCATAGCCCTGTATCAGTCCCCAAACTAATCCCACTATCCCCCCGCTCTCTCCCCATAGCCCTGTATCCATCCCCAAACTAATCCCACTGTCCCCTCACTCTCTCTCCCCATAGCCCTGTATCAGTCCCCAAACTAATCCCACTGTCCCCCCGCTCTATCTCCCCATAGCCCTCTATCAGTCCCCAAACTATTCCCACTGTCCCCCCGCTCTCTCTCCCCATAGACCTGTATCAGTCCCCAAACTAATCCCACTGTCACCTCACTCTCTCTTCCCATCGCCCTGTATCAGTCCCCAAACTATTCCCACTGTCCCCCCGCTCTCTCTCCCCTTGGCCCTGTATCAGTCCCCAAACTAATCCCACTGTCCCCCCGCTCTCTCTCCCCATAGCCCTGTATCGATCCCCAAACTAATCCCACTGTCCCCCCGCTCTCTCCCCATAGCCCTGTATCAGTCCCCAAACTAATCCCACTGTCCCCCCCAGCTCTCTCTCCCCATAGCCCTATATCAGTCCCCAAACTAATCCCACTGTCCCCCGCTCTCTCCCCATAGCCCTGTCTCAGTCCCCAAACTAATCCCACTGTCCCCCGCTCTCTCCCCATAGCCCTGTATCATTCCCCAAACTAATCCCACTGTCCCCCCACTCTCTCCCCATAGCCCGTCTCAGTCCCCAAACTAATCCCACTGTCCCCCCGCTCTCTCCCCATAGCCCTGTATCAGTCCCCAAACTAATCCCACTGTCCCCCGCTCTCTCCCCATAGCCCTGTATCATTCCCCAAACTAATCCCACTGTCCCCTCACTCTCTCTCCCCATAGCCCTGTATCAGTCCCCAAACTAATCCCACTGTCTCCCCGCTGACTCCCCATAGCCCTGTATCAGTCACCAAACTAATCCCACTGTCCCCCGACTGTCTCTCCCCATAGCCCTGTATCAGTCCCCAAACTAATCCCACTCTCCCCGCTCTCTCCCCCATAGCCCTGTATCGATCCCCTAACTAATCCCACTGTCCCCCCCCTCTCTCTCTCCCCAAAGCCCTGTATCATTCCCCAAACTAATCCCACTGTCCCCCCGCTCTCTCTCCCCATAGCCCTGTATCAGTCCCCAAACTAATCCCACTGTCCCCCCGCTCTCTCCCCATAGCCCTGTATCAGTCCCCAAACTCATCCCACTGTCCCCCCGCTCTCTCTCCCCATAGCCCTGTATCAGTCCCCAAACTAATTCCACTGTCCCCCCCAGCTCTCTCTCCCCATAGCCCTGTATCAGTCCCCAAACTAATCCCACTGTCCCCCCGCTCTCTCCCCATAGCCCTGTATCAGTCCCCAAACTAATCCCACTGTCCCCCCGCTCTCTCTCCCCATAGCCCTGTATCAGTCCCCAAACTAATCCCACTGTCCCCCCGCTCTCTCCCCATAGCCCTGTATCAGTCCCCAAACTAATCCCACTGTCCCCCCGCTCTCTCTCCCCATAGCCCTGTATCGATCCCCAAACTAATCCCACTGCCCCCCCGCTCTCTCCCCATAGCCCTGTATCGATCCCCAAACTAATCCCACAGTCCCCCCGCTCTCTCTGCCCATAGCCCTGTATCATTCCCCAAACTAATCCCACTGTCCCCCCGCTCTCTCTCCCCATAGCCCTGTATCAGTCCCCAAACTAATCCCACTGTCCCCCCGCTCTCTCTCCCCATAGCCCTGTATCAGTCCCCACACTAATCCCACTGTCTCCCCGCTCTCTCCCCATAGCCCTGTATCAGTCCCCAAACTAATCCCACTGTCCCCTCACTCTCTCTCCCCATAGCCCTGTATCAGTCCCCAAACTAATCCCACTGTCCCCCTGCTCTCTCTCCCCATAGCCCTGTATTAGTCCCCAAACTAATCCCACTGTCCCCCTGCTCTCTCTCCCCATAGCCCTGTATCAGTCCCCAAACTAATCCCACTGTCCCCCCCGCTCTCTCCCCATAGCCCTGTATCAGTCCCCAAACTAATCCCACTGTCCCCCCACTCTCCCTCCCCATAGCCCTGTATCAGTCCCCAAACTAATCCCACTGTCCCCCCACTCTCTCTCCCCATAGCCCTGTATCTGTCCTCAAACTAATCCCACTGTCCCCCCGCTCTCTCTCTCCATAGCCCTGTATCAGTCCCCAAACTAATCCCACTGTCCCCCCGCTCTCTCTCCCCATAGCCCTGTGTCAGTCCCCAAACTAATCCCACTGTCCCCCGCTCTCTCACCCCATAGCCCTGTGTCAGTCCCCAAACTAATCCCACTGTCCCCCGCTCTCTCACCCCATAGCCCTGTATCAGTCCCCAAACTAATCCCACTGTCCCCCCGCTCTCTCTCCCCATAGACCTGTATCAGTCCCCAAACTAATCCCACTGTCCCCCCACTCTCTCTCCCCATAGCCCTGTATCAGTCCCCAAACTAATCGCACTGTCCCGTCTCTCTCTCCCCATAGCCCTGTATCGATCCACAAACTAATCCCACTGTCCCCCCGCTCTCTCTCCCCATAGCCCTGTATCAGTCCCCAAACTAATCCCACTGTCCCCCCACTCTCTCTCCCCATAGCCCTGTATCAGTCCCCAAACTCATCCCACTGTCCCCCCTCTCTCTCCCCATAGCCCTGTATCCGTCCCCAAACTAATCCCACTGTCCCCCCTCTCTCTCCCCATAGCACTGTATCGATCCCCAAACTAATCCCACTGTCCCCCCTCTCTCTCTCCCCATAGCCCTGTATCAGTCCCCAAACTCATCCCACTGTCCCCCCACTCTCTCTCCCCATAGCCCTGTATCAGTCCCCAAACTAATCCCACTGTCCTCCCGCTCTCTCTCCCCATAGCCCTGTATCTGTCCTCAAACTAATCCCACTGCCCCCCCTCTCTCTCCCCATAGCCCTGTATCAGTCCCCAAACTCATCCCACTGTCCCCCCACTCTCTCTCCCCATAGCCCTGTATCAGTCCCCAAACTCATCCCACTGTCCCCCCTCTCTCTCCCCATAGCCCTGTATCAGTCCCCAAACTAATCCCACTGTCCCCCCGCTCTCTCCCCATAGCCCTGTATCAGTCCCCAAACTAATCCCACTGTCCCCCCTCTCTCTCCCCATAGCCCTGTATCAGTCCCCAAACTAATCCCACTGTCCCCCCGCTCTCTCCCCATAGCCCTGTATCTGTCCTCAAACTAATCCCACTGCGCCCCCTCTCTCTCCCCATAGCCCTGTATCAGTCCCCAAACTCATCCCACTGTCCCCCCGCTCTCTCTCCCCATAGCCCTGTATCAGTCCCCAAACTAATCCCACTGTCCCCCACTCTCTCTCCCCATAGCCCTGTATCAGTCCCCAAACTAATCCCACTGTCCCCCACTCTCTCTCCCCATAGCCCTGTATCAGTCCCCAAACTAATCCCACTGTCCCCACTCTCTCTCCCCATAGCCCTGTATCTGTCCCGAAACTAATCCCACTGTCCCCCGCTCTCTCTCCCCATAGCCCTGTCTAAGTCCCCAAACTAATCCCACTGTCCCCCCGCGCTCTCCCCATAGCCCTGTATCGATCCACAAACTAATCCCACTGTCCCCCCCACTCTCTCTCCCCATAGCCCTGTCTAAGTCCCCAAACTAATCCCACTGTCCCGTCTCTCTCTCTCCATAGCCCAGTATCGATCCCCAAACTAATCCCACTGTCCCCCCGCTCTCTCCCCATAGCCCAGTATCGATCCCCAAACTAATCCCACTGTCCCCTCACTCTCTCCCCATAGCCCTGTATCGATCCCCAAACTAATCCCACTGTCCCCCCCTCTCTCTCTCCCCATAGCCCTGTATCAGTCCCCAAACTAATCCCACTGTCCCCCCACTCTCTCTCCCCATTGCCCTGTATCAGTCCCCAAACTAATCCCACTGTCCCACCACTCTCTCTCCCCATAGCCCTGTATCGATCCCCAAACTAATCCCACTGTCCCCCCCGCTCTCTCTCTCCATAGCCCAGTATCGATCCCCAAACTAAGCCCACTGTCCCGTCACTCTCTCTCCCCATAGCCCTGTATCAGTCCCCAAACAAATCCCACTGTCCCCCCGCTCTCTCTCCCCATAGCCCTGTATCAGTCCCCAAACTAATCCCACTCTCCCCGCTCTCTCTCCCCATAGCCCTGTATCGATCCCCAAACTAATCCCACTCTCCCCGCTCTCTCTCCCCATAGCCCTGTATCGATCCCCAAACTAATCCCACTGTCCCCCCGCTCTCTCTCCCCATAGCCCTGTATCAGTCCCCAAACTAATCCCACTGTCCCCCCGCTCTCTCTACCCATAGCCCTGTATCAGTCCCCAAACTAATCCCACTGTCCCCGACTGTCTCTCCCCATAGCCCTGTATCAGTCCCCAAACTAATCCCACTGTCCCCCGCTCTCTCTCCCCATAGCCCTGTATCATTCCCCAAACTAATCCCACTGTCCGCCCCCCACTCTCTCCCCATAGCCCTGTATCAATCCCCAAACTAATCCCACTGTCCCCTCACTCTATCTCCCCATAGCCCTGTATCAGTCCCCAAACTAATCCCATTGCCCCCTCACTCTCTCTCCCCATAGCCCTGTATCAGTCCCCAAACTAATCCCACTGTCCCCCTGCTCTCTCTCCCCATAGCCCTGTATCAGTCCCGAAACTAATCCCACTGTTCCCCCGCTCTCTCTCCCCATAGACCTGTATCAGTCCCCAAACTAATCCCACTGTCCCCCCGCTCTCTCTCCCCATAGCCCTGTATCTGTCCTCAAACTAATCCCACTGTCCCCCCGCTCTCTCACCCCATAGCCCTGTATCGGTCCCCAAACTAATCCCACTGTCCCCCCGCTCTCTCTCCCCATTGCCCTGTATCAGTCCCCAAACTAATCCCACTGTCCCCCCCGCTCTCTCTCCCCATAGCCCTGTGTCAGTCCCCAAACTAATCCCACTGTCCCGTCTCTCTCTCCCCATAGCCCTGTATCGATCCACAAACTAATCCCACGGTCCCCCCACTCTCTCTCCCCATAGCCCTGTGTCAGTCCCCAAACTAATCCCACTGTCCCGTCTCTCTCTCCCCATAGCCCTGTATCGAACCACAATCTAATCCCACTGTCCCCCCGCTCTCTCTCCCCATAGCCCTGTATCAGTCCCCAAACTAATCCCACTGTCCCCCCACTCTCTCTCCCCATAACCCTGTATCAGTCCCCAAACTCATCCCACTGTCCCCCCTCTCTCTCCCCATAGCCCTGTATCCGTCCCCAAACTAATCCCACTGTCCCCCTCTCTCTCCCCATAGCCCTGTATCGATCCCCAAACTAATCCCACTGTCCCCCCTCTCTCTCCCCATAGCCCTGTATCGATCCCCAAACTAATCCCACTGTCCCCCCGTCTCTCTCTTCCCATAGCCCTGTATGAGTCCCCAAACTAATCCCACTGCCCCCCCACTCTCTCTCCCCATAGCCCTGTATCAGTCCCCAAACTAATCCCACTGTCCCCCGCTCTCTCCCCATAGCCCTGTCTCAGTCCCCAAACTAATCCCACTGTCCCCCGCTCTCTCCCCATAGCCCTGTATCAGTCCCCAAACTAATCCCACTGTCCCCCCGCTCTCTCTCCCCATAGCCCTGTATCAGTCCCCAAACTAATCCCACTGTCCCCCCGCTCTCTCTCCCCATAGCCCTGTATCAGTCCCCAAACTAATCCCACTGTCCCCTCGCTCTCTCCCCATAGCCCTGTATCAGTCCCCAAACTAATCCCACTGTCCCCCCGCTCTCTCTCCCCATAGCCCTGTATCAGTCCCCAAACTAATCCCACTGTCCCCCTGCTCTCTCTCCCCATAGCCCTGTATCAGTCCCCAAACTAATCCCACTGTCCCCTCACTCTCTCTCCCCATAGCCCTGTATCAGTCCCCGAACTAATCCCACTGTCCCCTCACTCTCTCTCCCCATAGCCCTGTATCAATCCCCAAACTAATCCCACTGTCCCCTCACTCTCTCTCCCCATAGCCCTGTATCAGTCCCCAAACTAATCCCACTGTCCCCCCACACTCTCTCCCCATAGCCCTGTATCAGTCCCCAAACTAATCCCACTGTCCCCTCACTCTCTCTCCCCATAGCCCTGTATCAGTCCCCAAACTAATCCCACTGTCCCCCCGCTCTCTCTCCCCATAGCCCTGTATCAATCCCCAAACTAATCCCACTGTCCCCTCACTCTCTCTCCCCATAGCCCTGTATCAGTCCCCAAACTAATCCCACTGTCCCCCCGCTCTCTCTCGCCATAGCCCTGTATCAGTCCCCAAACTAATCCCACTGTTCCCCCGCTCTCTCTCCCCATAGCCCTGTATCAGTCCCCAAACTAATCCCACTGTCCCCCCACTCTCTCTCCCCATAGCCCTGTATCAGTCCCCAAACTAATCCCACTGTCCCCCCCACTCTCTCTCCCCATAGCCCTGTATCAGTCCCAAAACTAATCCCACTGTCCCCCCGCTCTCTCTCCCCATAGCCCTGTATCAGTCCCCAAACTAATCCCACTGTCCCCCCGCTCTCTCCCCATAGCCCAGTATCGATCCCCAAACTAATCCCACTCTCCCCCCACTCTCTCTCCCCATTGCCCTGTATCAGTCCCCAAACTAATCCCACTGTCCCCCCGCTCTCTCTCCATAGCCCTGTATCAGTCCCCAAACTAATCCCACTGTCCCCCCACTCTCTCTCCCCATAGCCCTGTATCGATCCCCAAACTAATCCCACTGTCCCCCCGCTCTCTCTCCCCATAGCCCTGTATCAGTCCCCAAACTAATCCCACTGTCCCCCCGCTCTCTCCCCATAGCCCTGTATCGATCCCCAAACTAATCCCACTGTCCCCCCGCTCTCTCCCCATAGCCGTGTATCGATCCCCAAACTAATCCCACTGTCCCGTCTCTCTCTCCCCATAGCCCTGTATCGATCCCCAAACTAATCCCACTGTCCCCCCGCTCTCTCTCTCCATAGCCCTGTATCAATCCCCAAACTAATCCCACTGTCCCCCCGCTCTTTCTCCCCATAGCCCTGTATCAATCCCCAAACTAATCCCACTGTCCCCCCGCTCTTTCTCCCCATAGCCCTGTATCAGACCCCAAACTAATCCCACTGCCCCCCGCTCTCTCTCCACATAGCCCTGTATCAGTCCCCAAACTAATCCCACTGTCCCCCCACTCTCTCCCCATAGCCCTGTATCAGTCCCCAAACTAATCCCACTGTCCCCCCACTCTCTCTCCCCATAGCCCTGTAACAGTCCCCAAACTAATCCCACTGTCCCCCCACTCTCTCCCCATAGCCCTGTATCAGTCCCCAAACTAATCCCACTGTCCCCCCACTCTCTCTCCCCATAGCCCTGTATCAGTCCCCAAACTAATCCCACTGTCCCCCCGCTCTCTCTCCCCATAGCCCTGTATCAGTCCCCAAACTAATCCCACTGTCCCCCTGCTCTCTCTCCCCATAGCCCTGTATCAGTCCCCAAACTAATCCCACTGTCCCCCGCTCTCTCCACATAGCCCTGTATCGATCCCCAAACTAATCCCACTGTCCCCCCGCTCTCTCTCCCCATTGCCCTGTATCGATCCCCAAACTAATCTCACTGTCCCCCCGCTCTCTCTCCATAGCCCTGTATCAGTCCCCAAACTAATCCCACTGTCCCCGCGCTCTCTCTCCACATAGCCCTGTATCACTCGCCAAACTAATCCCACTGTCCCCCGCTCTCTCTCCCCATAGCCCTGTATCGATCCCCAAACTAATCCCACTGTCCCCCCACCCCGACTCTCTCTCCCCATAGCCGTGTATCAGTCCCCAAACTAATCCCACTGTCCCCCCACTCTCTCTCCCCATAGCCCTGTATCAGTCCCCAAACTAATCCCACTGTCCCCCGCTCTCTCTCCCCATAGCCCTGTATCGGTCTCCAAACTAATCCCACTGTCCCCCCGCTCTCTCTCCCCATAGCCCTGTATCAGTCCCCAAACTAATCCCACTGTCCCCCCACTCTCTCTCCCCATAGCCCTGTATCAGTCCCCAAACTAATCCCACTGTCCCCCCGCTCTCTCTCCCCATAGCCCTGTATCAGTCCCCAAACTAATCCCACTGTCCCCCCGCTCTCTCTCCCCATAGCCCTGTATCAGTCCCGAAACTAATCCCACTGTCCCCCCACTCTCTCTCCCCATAGCCCTGTATCAGTCCCCAAACTAATCCCACTGTCCCCCCGCTCTCTCTCCCCATAGCCCTGTATCAGTCCCCAAACTAATCCCACTGTCCCCCCACTCTCTCTCCCCATAGCCCTGTATCAGTCCCCAAACTAATCCCACTGTCCCCCCGCTCTCTCTCCCCATAGCCCTGTATCAGTCCCCAAACTAATCCCACTGTCCCCCCACTCTCTCTCGCCATAGCCCTGTATCAGTCCCGAAACTAATCCCACTGTCCCCCCGCTCTCTCTCCCCATAGCCCTGTATCAGTCCCCAAACTAATCCCACTGTCCCCGCTCTCTCTCCCCATAGCCCTGTATCAGTTCCCAAACTAATCCCACTGTCCCCACGCTCTCTCTCCCCATAGACCTGTATCAGTCCCCAAACTAATCCCACTGTCCCCCCGCTCTCTCCCCATAGCCCTGTATCGGTCCCCAAACTAATCCCACTGCCCCCCCGCTCTTTCTCCTCATAGCCCTGTATCAGTCCCCAAACTAATCCCACTGTCCCCCCACTCTCTCTCTCCATAGCCCTGTATCGGTCCCCAAACTAATCCCACTGCCCCCCCGCTCTTTCTCCTCATAGCCCTGTATCAGTCCCCAAACTAATCCCACTGTCCCCCCTCTCTCTCCCCATAGCCCTGTATCAGTCCCCAAACTAATCCCACTGTCCCCCCGCTCTCTTTCCCCATAGCCCTGTATCAGTCCCCAAACTAATCCCACTGTCCCCCCGCTCTCTCTCCCCATAGCCCTGTATCAGTCCCCAAACTAATCCCACTGACCCCCGCTCTCTCCCCATAGCCCTGTATCAGTCCCCAAACTAATCCCACTGTCCCCCCGCTCTCTCTCCCCATAGCCCTGTATCGATCCCCAAACTAATCCCACTGTCCCCCCTCTCTCTCCCCAGAGCCCTGTATCAGTCCCCAAACTAATCCCACTGTCCCGTCTCTCTCTCCCCATAGCCCTGTATCAGTCCCCAAACTAATCCCACTGTCCCCCCGCTCTCTCTCCCCATAGCCCTGTATCAGTCCCCAAACTAATCCCACTGTCCCCCCGCTCTCTCTCCCCATAGCCATGTATCAGTCCCCAAACTAATCCCACTGTTCCCCCACTCTCTCCCCATAGCCCTGTATCAGTCCCCAAACAAATCCCACTGTCCCCCCCGCTCTCTCTCCCCATAGCCCTGTATCAGTCCCCACACTAATCCCACTGCCCCCCGCTCTCTCCCCATAGCCCTGTATCGGTCCCCAAACGAATCCCACTGTCCCCCCACTCTCTCCCCATAGCCCTGTATCAGTCCCCAAACAAATCCCACTGTCCCCCCGCTCTCTCTCCCCATAGCCCTGTATCAGTCCCCAAACTAATCCCACTGTCCCCCCGCTCTCTCTCCCCAAAGCCCTGTATCGATCCCCAAACTAATCCCACTGCCCCCCCTCTCTCTCCCCATCGCCCTGTATCAGTCCCCAAACTAATCTCACTGTCCCCCCTCTCTCTCCCCATAGCCCTGTATCAGTCCCCAAACGAATCCCACTGTCCCCCCACTCTCTCCCCATAGCCCTGTATCGGTCCCCAAACTAATCCCACTGTCCCCCCACTCTCTCTCCCCATAGCCCAGTATCAGTCCCCAAACTAATCCCACTGTCCCCCCACTCTCTCTCTCCATAGCCCTGTATCGATCCCCAAACTAATCCCACTCTCCCCCCGCTCTCTCTCCCCATAGCCCTGTATCGGTCCCCAAACTAATCCCAATGTCCCCCCGCTCTCTCCCCATAGCCCAGTATCAGTCCCCAAACTAATCCCACTGTCCCCCCACTCTCTCTCTCCATAGCCCTGTATCGATCCCCAAACTAATCCCACTCTCCCCCCGCTCTCTCTCCCCATAGCCCTGTATCAGTCCCCAAACTAATCCCACTGTCCCCCCGCTCTCTCTCCCCATAGCCCTGTATCAGTCCCCAAACTAATCCCAATGTCCCCCCGCTCTCTCCCCATAGCCCTGTATCAGTCCCCAAACTAATCCCACTGTCCGCCCCCCTGCTCTCTCCCCATAGCCCTGTATCAGTCCCCAAACTAATCCCACTGTCCGCCCCCCTGCTCTCTCCCCATAGCCCTGTATCAGTCCCGAAACTAATCCCACTGTCCCCCCGCTCTCTCCCCATAGCCCTGTATCAGTCCCCAAACTAATCCCACTGTCCCCCCGCTCTCTCTCCCCATAGCCCTGTATCGATCCCCAAACTATTCCCACTGTCCCCCCGCTCTCTCTCCCCATAGCCCTGTATCGGTCCCCAAACGAATCCCACTGTCCCCCCACTCTCTCCCCATAGCCCTGTATCCATCACCAAACTAATCCCACTGTCCCCTCACTCTCTCTCCCCATAGCCCTGTATCGATCCCCAAACTAATCCCACTCTCCCCCCGCTCTCTCTCCCCATAGCCCTGTATCGGTCCCCAAACTAATCCCACTCTCCCCCCGCTCTCTCTCCCCATAGCCCTGTATCAGTCCCCAAACTAATCCCACTGTCCCCCCGCTCTCTCTCCCCATAGCCCTGTATCGATCCCCAAACTAATCCCACTGTCCTCCCTCTCTCTCCCCATAGCCCTGTATCCATCCCCAAACTAATCCCACTGTCCCCCCGCTCTCGCCCCATAGCCCTGTATCCATCCCCAAACTAATCCCACTGTCCCCCCCGCTCTCTCCCCATAGCCCTGTATCAGTCCCCAAACTAATCCCACTGTCCCCGCTCTCTCTCCCCACAGCCCTGTATCAGTCCCCAAACTAATCCCACTGTCCCCACGCTCTCTCTCCCCATATCCCTGTATCAGTCCCCAAACTAATCCCATTGTCCTCCCCGCTCTCTCTCCCCATAGCCCTGTATCGGTCCCCAAACTAATCCCACTGTCCCCCCCCGCTCTCTCTCCCCATCGCCCTGTATCAGTCCCCAAACTAATCCCACTGTCCTCCCCACTCTCTCTCCCCATAGCCCTGTATCCATCCCCAAACTAATCCCACTGTCCCCCCGCTCTCTCTCCCCATAGCCCTGTATCGATCCCCAAACTAATCCCACTGTCCCCCCACTCTCTCTCCCCATAGCCCTGTATCAGTCCCCAAACTAATCCCACTGTCCCCTCACTCTCTCTCCCCATAGCCCTGTATCAGTCCCCAAACTAATCCCACTGTCCCCCCGCTCTCTCCCCATAGCCCTGTATCAGTCCCCAAACTAATCCCACTGACCCCCCCCGCTCTCTCTCCCCATAGCCCTGTATCAGTCCCCAAACTAATCCCACTGTCCCCGCTCTCTCTCCCCATAGCCCTGTATCAGTCCCCAAACTAATCCCACTGTCCCCCCACTCTCTCTCCCCATAGCCCAGTATCAGTCCCCAAACTAATCCCACTGTCCCCCCACTCTCTCTCCCCATAGCCCAGTATCAGTCCCCAAACTAATCCCACTGTCGCCCCACTCTCTCTCTCCATAGCCCTGTATCGATCCCCAAACTAATCCCACTCTCCCCCCGCTCTCTCTCCCCATAGCCCTGTATCGGTCCCCAAACTAATCCCACTCTCCCCCCGCTCTCTCTCCCCATAGCCCTGTATCGATACCCAAACTAATCCCAATGTCCCCCCGCTCTCTCCCCATAGCCCTGTATCAGTCCCCAAACTAATCCCACTGTCCGCCCCCCTGCTCTCTCCCCATAGCCCTGTATCAGTCCCCAAACTAATCCCACTGTCCGCCCCCCTGCTCTCTCCCCATAGCCCTGTATCAGTCCCCAAACTAATCCCACTGTCCCCCCGCTCTCTCTCCCCATAGCCCTGTATCAGTCCCCAAACTAATCCCACTATCCCCACTCTCTCCCCATAGCCCTGTATCGATCCCCAAACTAATCCCACTGTCCCGTCTCTCTCTCCCCATAGCCCTGTATCAGTCCCCAAACTAATCCCACTGCCCCCCCCGCTCTCTCTCCCCATAGCCCTGTATCAGTCCCCAAACTAATCCCACTGTCCCCCCCGCTCTCTCTCCCCATAGCCCTGTATCGGTCCCCAAACTAATCCCACTGTCCCCCCGCTCTCTCCCCATAGCCCTGTATCGATCCCCAAACTAATCCCACTGTCCCCCCGCTCTCTCCCCCCATAGCCCTGTATCGATCCCCAAACTAATCCCACTGCCCCCCCCACGCTCTCTCCCCATAGCCCTGTATCAGTCCCCAAACTAATCCCACTCTCCCCCCGCTCTCTCCCCATAGCCCTGTATCAGTCCCCAAACTAATCCCACTGTCCCCGCTCTCTCTCCCCATAGCCCTGTATCAGTCCCCAAACTAATCCCACTGTCCCCGCTCTCTCTCCCCATAGCCCTGTATCAGTCCCCAAACTAATCCCACTGTCCCCGCTCTCTCTCCCCATAGCCCTGTATCAGTCCCCAAACTAATCCCACTGTCCCCCCACTCTCTCTCCCCATAGCCCTGTATCAGTCCCCAAACTAATCCCACTGTCCCCCCCGCTCTCTCCCCATAGCCCTGTATCAGTCCCCAAACTAATCCCACTGTCCCCGCTCTCTCTCCCCTTAGCCCTGTATCAGTCCCCAAACTAATCCCACTGTCCCCGCTCTCTCTCCCCAAAGCCCTGTATCAGTCCCCAAACTAATCCCACTGTCCCCCCGCTCTCTCTCCCCATAGCACTGTATCAGTCCCCAAACTAATCCCACTGTTCCCCCGCTCTCTCTCCCCATAGCCCTGTATCGGTCCCCAAACTAATCCCACTGTCCCCCCCCGCTCTCTCTCCCCATCG
The DNA here is from genome assembly GCF_047496795.1 of Chiloscyllium punctatum. Lineage (NCBI taxonomy): Eukaryota > Metazoa > Chordata > Chondrichthyes > Orectolobiformes > Hemiscylliidae > Chiloscyllium > Chiloscyllium punctatum. Next base: position 187,522 of record NW_027309974.1, on the reverse strand, counting down.
CCCTGTATCAGTCCCCAAACTAATCCCACTGTCCCCCCCCACTCTTTCTCCCCATAGCCCTGTATCAGTCCCCAAACTAATCCCACTGTCCCCCCGCTCTCTCCCCATAGCCCTGTATCAGTCCCCAAACTAATCCCACTGTCCCCCCCCGCTCTCTCTCCCCATAGCCCTGTATCAGTCCCCAAACTAATCCCACTGTCCCCGCTCTCTCTCCCCATAGCCCTGTATCAGTCCCCAAACTAATCCCACTGTCCCCCCGCTCTCTCTCCCCATAGCCCTGTATCGATCCCCAAACTAATCCCACTGTCCCCCCGCTCTCTCTTCCCATAGCCCAGTATCAGTCCCCAAACTAATCCCACTGTCCCCCCACTCTCTCTCCCCATAGCCCAGTATCAGTCCCCAAACTAATCCCACTGTCCCCCCACTCTCTCTCCCCATAGCCCAGTATCAGTCCCCAAACTAATCCCACTGTCCCCCCACTCTCTCTCTCCATAGCCCTGTATCGGTCCCCAAACTAATCCCACTCTCCCCCCGCGCTGTCTCCCCATAGCCCTGTATCGATACCCAAACTAATCCCAATGTCCCCCCGCTCTCTCCCCATAGCCCTGTATCAGTCCCCAAACTAATCCCACTGTCCGCCCCCCTGCTCTCTCCCCATAGCCCTGTATCAGTCCCCAAACTAATCCCACTGTCCGCCCCCCTGCTCTCTCCCCATAGCCCTGTATCAGTCCCCAAACTAATCCCACTGTCCCCCCGCTCTCTCTCCCCATAGCCCTGTATCAGTCCCCAAACTAATGCCACTATCCCCACTCTCTCCCCATAGCCCTGTATCGATCCCCAAACTAATCCCACTGTCCCGTCTCTCTCTCCCCATAGCCCTGTATCAGTCCCCAAACTAATCCCACTGTCCTCCCGCTCTCTCCCCATAGCCCTGTATCGATCCCCAAACTAATCCCACTGTCCCCCCGCTCTCTCTCCCCATAGCCCTGTATCGATCCCCAAACTAATCCCACTGTCCCCCCCCGCTCTCTCTCCCCATAGCCCTGTATCAGCCTCCAAACTAATCCCACTGTCCCCCCACTCTCTCTCCCCATAGCCCTGTATCGATCCCCAAACTAATCCCACTGTCCCCCCGCTCTCTCTCCCCATAGCCCTGTATCAGTCCCCAAACTAATCCCACTGTCCCCCCGCTCTCACCCCATAGCCCTGTATCAGTCCCCAAACTAATCCCACTATCCCCACTCTCTCCCCATAGCCCTGTATCAGTCCCCAAACTAATCCCACTGTCCCCCCCGCTCTCTCTCCCCATAGACCTGTATCAGTCCCCAAACTAATCCCACTGTCCCCTCGCTCTCTCTCCCCATAGCCCTGTATCAGTCCCCAAACTAATCCCACTGTCCCCCCCGCTCTCTCCCCATAGCCCTGTATCAGTCCCCAAACTAATCCCACTGTCCCCGCTCTCTCTCCCCATAGCCCTGTATCAGTCCCCAAACTAATCCCACTGTCCCCCCGCTCTCTCTCCCCATAGCCCTGTATCAGTCCCCAAACTAATCCCACTGTCCCCCCGCTCTCTCCCCATAGCCCTGTATCGGTCCCCAAACTAATCCCACTGTCCCCCCGCTCTCTCCCCATAGCCCTGTATCAGTCCCCAAACTAATCCCACTGTCCCCCCGCTCTCTCTCCCCATAGCCCTGTATCAGTCCCCAAACTAATCCCACTGTCCCCCCCGCTCTCTCTCCCCATAGCCCTGTATCAGTCCCCAAACTAATCCCACTGTCCCCCCCCGCTCTCTCCCCATAGCCCTGTATCAGTCCCCAAACTAATCCCACTGTCCCCCCCGCTCTCTCCCCATAGCCCTGTATCAGTCCCCAAACTAATCCCACTGTCCCCGCTCTCTCTCCCCATAGCCCTGTATCAGTCCCCAAACTAATCCCACTGTCCCCGCTCTCTCTCCCCATAGCCCTGTATCAGTCCCCAAACTAATCCCACTGTCCCCGCTCTCTCTCCCCATAGCCCTGTATCAGTCCCCAAACTAATCCCACTGTCCCCCCACTCTCTCTCCCCATAGCCCTGTATCAGTCCCCAAACTAATCCCACTGTCCCCCCCGCTCTCTCCCCATAGCCCTGTATCAGTCCCCAAACTAATCCCACTGTCCCCGCTCTCTCTCCCCTTAGCCCTGTATCAGTCCCCAAACTAATCCCACTGTCCCCGCTCTCTCTCCCCAAAGCCCTGTATCAGTCCCCAAACTAATCCCACTGTCCCCCCGCTCTCTCTCCCCATAGCACTGTATCAGTCCCCAAACTAATCCCACTGTTCCCCCGCTCTCTCTCCCCATAGCCCTGTATCGGTCCCCAAACTAATCCCACTGTCCCCCCCCGCTCTCTCTCCCCATCGCCCTGTATCAGTCCCCAAACTAATCCCACTGTCCCCCCCCACTCTTTCTCCCCATAGCCCTGTATCAGTCCCCAAACTAATCCCACTGTCCCCCCGCTCTCTCCCCATAGCCCTGTATCAGTCCCCAAACTAATCCCACTGTCCCCCCCCGCTCTCTCTCCCCATAGCCCTGTATCAGTCCCCAAACTAATCCCACTGTCCCCGCTCTCTCTCCCCATAGCCCTGTATCAGTCCCCAAACTAATCCCACTGTCCCCCCGCTCTCTCTCCCCATAGCCCTGTATCGATCCCCAAACTAATCCCACTGTCCCCCCGCTCTCTCTTCCCATAGCCCAGTATCAGTCCCCAAACTAATCCCACTGTCCCCCCACTCTCTCTCCCCATAGCCCAGTATCAGTCCCCAAACTAATCCCACTGTCCCCCCACTCTCTCTCCCCATAGCCCAGTATCAGTCCCCAAACTAATCCCACTGTCCCCCCACTCTCTCTCTCCATAGCCCTGTATCGGTCCCCAAACTAATCCCACTCTCCCCCCGCGCTGTCTCCCCATAGCCCTGTATCGATACCCAAACTAATCCCAATGTCCCCCCGCTCTCTCCCCATAGCCCTGTATCAGTCCCCAAACTAATCCCACTGTCCGCCCCCCTGCTCTCTCCCCATAGCCCTGTATCAGTCCCCAAACTAATCCCACTGTCCGCCCCCCTGCTCTCTCCCCATAGCCCTGTATCAGTCCCCAAACTAATCCCACTGTCCCCCCGCTCTCTCTCCCCATAGCCCTGTATCAGTCCCCAAACTAATGCCACTATCCCCACTCTCTCCCCATAGCCCTGTATCGATCCCCAAACTAATCCCACTGTCCCGTCTCTCTCTCCCCATAGCCCTGTATCAGTCCCCAAACTAATCCCACTGTCCTCCCGCTCTCTCCCCATAGCCCTGTATCGATCCCCAAACTAATCCCACTGTCCCCCCGCTCTCTCTCCCCATAGCCCTGTATCGATCCCCAAACTAATCCCACTGTCCCCCCCCGCTCTCTCTCCCCATAGCCCTGTATCAGCCTCCAAACTAATCCCACTGTCCCCCCACTCTCTCTCCCCATAGCCCTGTATCGATCCCCAAACTAATCCCACTGTCCCCCCGCTCTCTCTCCCCATAGCCCTGTATCAGTCCCCAAACTAATCCCACTGTCCCCCCGCTCTCACCCCATAGCCCTGTATCAGTCCCCAAACTAATCCCACTATCCCCACTCTCTCCCCATAGCCCTGTATCAGTCCCCAAACTAATCCCACTGTCCCCCCCGCTCTCTCTCCCCATAGACCTGTATCAGTCCCCAAACTAATCCCACTGTCCCCTCGCTCTCTCTCCCCATAGCCCTGTATCAGTCCCCAAACTAATCCCACTGTCCCCCCCGCTCTCTCCCCATAGCCCTGTATCAGTCCCCAAACTAATCCCACTGTCCCCGCTCTCTCTCCCCATAGCCCTGTATCAGTCCCCAAACTAATCCCACTGTCCCCCCGCTCTCTCTCCCCATAGCCCTGTATCAGTCCCCAAACTAATCCCACTGTCCCCCCGCTCTCTCCCCATAGCCCTGTATCGATCCCCAAACTAATCCCACTGTCCCCCCGCTCTCTCCCCATAGCCCTGTATCAGTCCCCAAACTAATCCCACTGTCCCCCCGCTCTCTCTCCCCATAGCCCTGTATCAGTCCCCAAACTAATCCCACTGTCCCCCCCGCTCTCTCTCCCCATAGCCCTGTATCAGTCCCCAAACTAATCCCACTGTCCCCCCCCGCTCTCTCCCCATAGCCCTGTATCGGTCCCCAAACTAATCCCACTGTCCCCCCCCGCTCTCTCTCCCCATAGCCCTGTATCAGTCCCCAAACTAATCCCACTGTCCCCACGCTCTCTCTCCCCATCGCCCTGTATCAGTCCCCAAACTAATCCCACTGTCCCCCCACTCTCTCTCCCCATAGCCCTGTATCAGTCCCCAAACTAATCCCACTGTCCCCCCGCTCTCTCCCCATAGCCCTGTATCAGTCCCCAAACTAATCCCACTGTCCCCCCCCGCTCTCTCCCCCCATAGCCCTGTATCAGTCCCCAAACTAATCCCACTGTCCCCCCACTCTCTCTCCCCATAGCCCTGTATCGATCCCCAAACTAATCCCACTGTCCCCCCCCGCTCTCTCTCCCCATAGCCCTGTATCAGTCCCCAAACAAATCCCACTGTCCCCCCGCTCTCACCCCATAGCCCTGTATCAGTCCCCAAACTAATCCCACTGTCCCCCCCCGCTCTCTCTCCCCATAGCCCTGTATCAGTCCCCAAACTAATCCCACTGTCCCCCCCCACTTTCTCTCCCCATAGCCCTGTATCAGTCCCCAAACTAATCCCACTGTCCCCCCACTCTCTCTCCCCATAGCCCTGTATCAGTCCCCAAACTAATCCCACTGTCCCGTCTCTCTCTCCCCATAGCCCTGTATCAGTCCCCAAACTAATCCCACTGTCCCCCCCCCTCTCTCTCCCCATCGCCCTGTATCAGTCCCCAAACTAATCCCACTGTCCCCCCGCTCTCTCTCCCCATAGCCCTGTATCAGTCCCCAAACTAATCCCACTGTCCCCCGCGCTCTCCCCATAGCCCTGTATCCATCCCCAAACTAATCCCACTGTCCCCCCGCTCTCTCTCCCCATAGCCCTGTATCAGTCCCCAAACTAATCCCACTGTCCCCCCGCTCTCTCTCCCCATAGCCCTGTATCGATCCCCAAAATAATCCCACTGTCCCCGCTCTCTCTCCCCATAGCCCTGTATCAGTCCCCAAACTAATCCCACTTGTCCCCCCTCTCTCTCCCCAGAGCCCTGTATCAGTCCCCAAACTAATCCCACTGTCCCCCACTCTCTCTCCCCATAGCCCTGTATCAGTCCCCAAACTAATCCCACTGTCCCCCCGCTCTCTCCCCATAGCCCTGTATCAGTCCCCAAACTAATCCCACTGTCCCACCGCTCTCTCTCCCCATAGCCCTGTATCAGTCCCCAAACTAATCCCACTGTCCCCCCACTCTCTCCCCATAGGCCTGTATCGGTCCCCAAACTAATCCCACTGTCCCCCCACTCTCTCTCCCCATAGCCCTGTATCAGTCCCCAAACTAATCCCACTGCCCCCCCGCTCTCTCTCCCCATAGCCCTGTATCGATCCCCAAACTAATCCCACTGTCCCCCCTCTCTCTCCCCAGAGCCCTGTATCAGTCCCCAAACTAATCCCACTGTCCCCCCGCTCTCTCCCCATAGCCCTGTATCAGTCCCCAAACTAATCCCACTGCCCCCCCCTCTCTCTCCCCATAGCCCTGTATCAGTCCCCAAACAAATCCCACTGTCCCCCCACTCTCTCCCCATAGCCCTGTATCAGTCCCCAAACTAATCCCACTGTCCCCCCTCTCTCTCCCCAGAGCCCTGTATCAGTCCCCAAACTAATCCCACTGTCCCCCCGCTCTCTCCCCATAGCCCTGTATCAGTCCCCAAACTAATCCCACTGTCCCCCCGCTCTCTCTCCCCATAGCCCTGTATCAGTCCCGAAACTAATCCCACTGTCCCCCCACTCTCTCCCCATAGCCCTGTATCGGTCCCCAAACTAATCCCACTGTCCCCCCACTCTCTCTCCCCATAGCCCAGTATCAGTCCCCAAACTAATCCCACTGTCCCCCCACTCTCTCTCTCCATAGCCCTGTATCGATCCCCAAACTAATCCCACTCTCCCCCCGCTCTCTCTCCCCATAGCCCTGTATCGATCCCCAAACTAATTCCACTCTCCCCCCGCTCTCTCTCCCCATAGCCCTGTATCGATCCCCAAACTAATCCCAATGTCCCCCCCGCTCTCTCTCCCCATAGCCCTGTATCAGTCCCCAAACTAATCCCACTGTCCGCCCCCCTGCTCTCTCTCCATAGCCCTGTATCAGTCCCGAAACTAATCCCACTGTCCCCCCCGCTCTCTCCCCATAGCCCTGTATCAGTCCCCAAACTAATCCCACTGTCCCCCCGCTCTCTCTCCCCATAGCCCTGTATCGATCCCCAAACTAATCCCACTGTCCCCCGCTCTCTCCCCATAGCCCTGTATCAGTCCCCAAACTAATCCCACTGTCCCCCCGCTCTCTCTCCCCATAGCCCTGTATCGATCCCCAAACGAATCCCACTGTCCCCCCACTCTCTCCCCATAGCCCTGTATCCATCCCCAAACTAATCCCACTGTCCCCTCACTCTCTCTCCCCATAGCCCTGTATCGATCCCCAAACTAATCCCACTCTCCCCCCGCTCTCTCTCCCCATAGCCCTGTATCGGTCCCCAAACTAATCCCACTCTCCCCCCGCTCTCTCTCCCCATAGCCCTGTATCAGTCCCCAAACTAATCCCACTGTCCCCCCGCTCTCTCTCCCCATAGCCCTGTATCGATCCCCAAACTAATCCCACTGTCCCCCCGCTCTCTCTCCCCATAGCCCTGTATCAGTCCCCAAACTAATCCCACTGTCCCCCCACTCTCTCTCCCCATAGCCCTGTATCATTCCCCAAACTAATCCCACTGTCCCCTCACTCTCTCTCCCCATAGCCCTGTATCAGTCCCCAAACTAATCCCACTGTACCCCCCGCTCTCTCTCCCCATAGCCCTGTATCGGTCCCCAAACTAATCCCACTGTCCCCCCCCGCTCTCTCTCCCCATCGCCCTGTATCAGTCCCCAAACTAATCCCACTGTCCCCCCCCACTCTCTCTCCCCATAGCCCTGTATCAGTCCCCAAACTAATCCCACTGTCCCCCCGCTCTCTCCCCATAGCCCTGTATCAGTCCCCAAACTAATCCCACTGTCCCCCCGCTCTCTCTCCCCATAGCCCTGTATCAGTCCCCAAACTAATCCCACTGTCCCCGCTCTCTCTCCCCATAGCCCTGTATCAGTCCCCAAACTAATCCCACTGTCCCCGCTCTCTCTCCCCATAGCCCTGTATCAGTCCCCAAACTAATCCCACTGTCCCCGCTCTCTCTCCCCATAGCCCTGTATCAGTCCCCAAACTAATCCCACTGTCCCCACTCTCTCTCCCCATAGCCCTGTATCAGTCCCCAAACTAATCCCACTGTCCCCCCGCTCTCTCTCCCCATAGCCCTGTATCAGTCCCCAAACTAATCCCACTGTCCCCCCGCTCTCTACCCATAGCCCTGTATCGATCCCCAAACTAATCCCACTGTCCCCCCGCTCTCTCTCCCCATAGCCCTGTATCAGTTCCCAAACTAATCCCACTGTCCCCCCGCTCTCTCTCCCCATTGCCCTGTATCGATCCCCAAACTAATCCCACTGTCCCCCCGCTCTCTCTTCCCATAGCCCAGTATCAGTCCCCAAACTAATCCCACTGTCCCCCCACTCTCTCTCCCCATAGCCCAGTATCAGTCCCCAAACTAATCCCACTGTCCCCCCACTCTCTCTCCCCATAGCCCAGTATCAGTCCCCAAACTAATCCCACTGTCCCCCCGCTCTCTCTCCCCATAGCCCTGTATCAGTCCCCAAACTAATCCCACTGTCCCCCCACTCTCTCCCCATAGCCCTGTATCAGTCCCGAAACTAATCCCACTGTCCCCCCACTCTCTCCCCATAGCCCTGTATCGGTCCCCAATCTAATCCCACTGTCCCCCCACTCTCTCTCTCCATAGCCCTGTATCGATCCCCAAACTAATCCCACTCTCCCCCCGCTCTCTCTCCCCATAGCCCTGTATCGGTCCCCAAACTAATTCCACTCTCCCCCCGCTCTCTCTCCCCATAGCCCTGTATCGATCCCCAAACTAATCCCAATGTCCCCCCGCTCTCTCTCCCCATAGCCCTGTATCAGTCCCCAAACTAATCCCACTGTCCGCCCCCCTGCTCTCTCTCCATAGCCCTGTATCAATCCCCAAACTAATCCCACTGTCCCCCCGCTCTCTCCCCATAGCCCTGTATCCATCCCCAAACTAATCCCACTGTCCCCCCGCTCTCTCCCCATAGCCCTGTATCAGTCCCGAAACTAATCCCACTGTCCCCCCCGCTCTCTCCCCATAGCCCTGTATCAGTCCCCAAACTAATCCCACTGTCCCCCCGCTCTCTCTCCCCATAGCCCTGTATCGATCCCCAAACTAATCCCACTGTCCCCCGCTCTCTCCCCATAGCCCTGTATCAGTCCCCAAACTAATCCCACTGTCCCCCCGCTCTCTCTCCCCATAGCCCTGTATCGATCCCCAAACTAATCCCACTGTCCCCCCCCACTCTCTCTCCCCATAGCCCTGTATCAGCCCCCAAACTAATCCCACTGTCCCCGCTCTCTCTCCCCATAGCCCTGTATCAGTCCCCAAACTAATCCCACTGTCCCCCCGCTCTCTCTCCCCATAGCCCTGTATCGATCCCCAAACTAATCCCACTGTCCCCCCGCTCTCTCTTCCCATAGCCCAGTATCAGTCCCCAAACTAATCCCACTGTCCCCCCACTCTCTCCCCATATCCCAGTATCAGTCCCCAAACTAATCCCACTGTCCCCCCACTCTCTCTCCCCATAGCCCAGTATCAGTCCCCAAACTAATCCCACTGTCCCCCCGCTCTCTCTCCCCATAGCCCTGTATCGGTCCCCAAACTAATCCCACTGTCCCCCCGCTCTCTCTCTCCATAGCCCTGTATCGATCCCCAAACTAATCCCACTCTCCCCCCGCTCTCTCTCCCCATAGCCCTGTATCGGTCCCCAAACTAATCCCACTCTCCCCCCTCTCTCTCTCCCCATAGCCCTGTATCGATACCCAAACTAATCCCAATGTCCCCCCGCTCTCTCCCCATAGCCCTGTATCAGTCCCCAAACTAATCCCACTGTCCGCCCCCCTGCTCTCTCCCCATAGCCCTGTATCAGTCCCCAAACTAATCCCACTGTCCCCCCGCTCTCTCTCCCCATAGCCCTGTATCAGTCCCCAAACTAATCCCACTATCCCCACTCTCTCCCCATAGCCCTGTATCGATCCCCAAACTAATCCCACTGTCCCGTCTCTCTCTCCCCATAGCCCTGTATCAGTCCCCAAACTAATCCCACTGTCCCCCCGCTCTCTCCCCATAGCCCTGTATCGATCCCCAAACTAATCCCACTGTCCCCCCGCTCTCTCCCCCCATAGCCCTGTATCAGTCCCCAAACTAATCCCACTGTCCCCCCACTCTCTCTCCCCATAGCCCTGTATCGATCCCCAAACTAATCCCACTGTCCCCCCCCGCTCTCTCTCCCCATAGCCCTGTATCAGTCCCCAAACAAATCCCACTGTCCCCCCGCTCTCACCCCATAGCCCTGTATCAGTCCCCAAACTAATCCCACTGTCCCCCCCCGCTCTCTCTCCCCATTGCCCTGTATCAGTCCCCAAACTAATCCCACTGTCCCCCCACTCTCTCTCCCCATAGCCCTGTATCAGTCCCCAAACTAATCCCACTGTCCCCCCACTCTCTCTCCCCATAGCCCTGTATCAGTCCCCAAACTAATCCCACTGTCCCCCCCCGCTCTCTCCCCATAGCCCTGTATCAGTCCCCAAACTAATCCCACTGTCCCCCCCCACTTTCTCTCCCCATAGCCCTGTATCAGTCCCCAAACTAATCCCACTGTCCCCCCACTCTCTCTCCCCATAGCCCTGTATCAGTCCCCAAACTAATCCCACTGTCCCCGCTCTCTCTCCCCATAGCCCTATATCAGTCCCCAAACTAATCCCACTGTCCCCCCACTCTCTCTCCCCATAGCCCTATATCAGTCCCCAAACTAATCCCACTGTCCCCACTCTCTCTCCCCATAGCCCTGTATCAGTCCCCAAACTAATCCCACTGTCCCGTCTCTCTCTCCCCATAGCCCTGTATCAGTCCCCAAACTAATCCCACTGTCCCCCCCCTCTCTCTCCCCATCGCCCTGTATCAGTCCCCAAACTAATCCCACTGTCCCCCGCGCTCTCCCCATAGCCCTGTATCAGTCCCCAAACTAATCCCACTGTCCCCCCCCACTTTCTCTCCCCATAGCCCTGTATCAGTCCCCAAACTAATCCCACTGTCCCCCCGCTCTCTCTCCCCATAGCCCTGTATCAGTCCCCAAACTAATCCCACTGTCCCCCCGCTCTCTCTCCCCATAGCCCTGTATCGATCCCCAAAATAATCCCACTGTCCCCGCTCTCTCTCCCCATAGCCCTGTATCAGTCCCCAAACTAATCCCACTGTCCCCCCTCTCTCTCCCCAGAGCCCTGTATCAGTCCCCAAACTAATCCCACTGTCCCCCCGCTCTCTCCCAATAGCCCTGTATCAGTCCCCAAACTAATCCCACTGTCCCCCCGCTCTCTCTCCCCATAGCCCTGTATCAGTCCCCAAACTAATCCCACTGTCCCCCCACTCTCTCCCCATAGCCCTGTATCAGTCCCCAAACTAATCCCACTGTCCCCCCACTCTCTCTCTCCATAGCCCTGTATCGGTCCCCAAACTAATCCCACTGTCCCCCCACTCTCTCTCCCCATAGCCCAGTATCAGTCCCCAAACTAATCCCACTGTCCCCCCACTCTCTCTCCCCATAGCCCTGTATCGATCCCCAAACTAATCCCACTGTCCCCCCTCTCTCTCCCCAGAGCCCTGTATCAGTCCCCAAACTAATCCCACTGTCCCCCCGCTTCTCCCCATAGCCCTGTATCAGTCCCCAAACTAATCCCACTGTCCCCCCGCTCTCTCTCCCCATAGCCCTGTATCAGTCCCGAAACTAATCCCACTGTCCCCCCACTCTCTCCCCATAGCCCTGTATCGGTCCCCAAACTAATCCCACTGTCCCCCCACTCTCTCTCCCCATAGCCCAGTATCAGTCCCCAAACTAATCCCACTGTCCCCCCACTCTCTCTCTCCATAGCCCTGTATCGATCCCCAAACTAATCCCACTCTCCCCCCGCTCTCTCTCCCCATAGCCCCGTATCGGTCCCCAAACTAATTCCACTCTCCCCCCGCTCTCTCTCCCCATAGCCCTGTATCGATCCCCAAACTAATCCCAATGTCCCCCCGCTCTCTCTCCCCATAGCCCTGTATCAGTCCCCAAACTAATCCCACTGTCCGCCCCCCTGCTCTCTCTCCATAGCCCTGTATCAGTCCCGAAACTAATCCCACTGTCCCCCCGACTCTCTCTCCCCATAGCCCTGTATCGATCCCCAAACGAATCCCACTGTCCCCCCACTCTCTCCCCATAGCCCTGTATCCATCCCCAAACTAATCCCACTGTCCCCTCACTCTCTCTCCCCATAGCCCTGTATCGATCCCCAAACTAATCCCACTCTCCCCCCGCTCTCTCTCCCCATAGCCCTGTATCGGTCCCCAAACTAATCCCACTCTCCCCCCGCTCTCTCTCCCCATAGCCCTGTATCAGTCCCCAAACTAATCCCACTGTCCCCCCGCTCTCTCTCTCCCCATTGCCCTGTATCAGTCCCCAAACTAATCCCACTGTCCCCCCCGCTCTCTCTCCCCATAGCCCTGTATCGATCCCCAAACTAATCCCACTGTCCCCCCGCTCTCTCTCCCCATAGCCCTGTATCAGTCCCCAAACTAATCCCACTGTCCCCCCACTCTCTCTCCCCATAGCCCTGTATCAGTCCCCAAACTAATCCCACTGTCCCCCCGCTCTCTCTCCCCATAGCCCTGTATCAGTCCCCAAACTAATCCCACTGTCCCCGCTCTCTCTCCTCATAGCCCTGTATCAGTCCCCAAACTAATCCCACTGTCCCCGCTCTCTCTCCCCATAGCCCTGTATCAGTCCCCAAACTAATCCCACTGTCCCCGCTCTCTCTCCCCATAGCCCTGTATCAGTCCCCAAACTAATCCCACTGTCCCCCCGCTCTCTCTCCACATAGCCCTGTATCAGTCCCCAAACTAATCACACTGTCCCCCCGCTCTCTCTCTCCCCATAGCCCTGTATCAGTCCCCAAACTAATCCCACTGTCCCCCCCCTCTCTCCCCATAGCCCTGTATCAGTCCCCAAACTAATCCCACTGTCCCCCCCCTCTCTCCCCATAGCCCTGTATCAGTCCCCAAACTAATCCCACTCTCCCCCCGCTCTCTCTCCCCATAGCCCTGTATCAGTCCCCAAACTAATCCCACTGTCCCCCCACTCTCTCTCCCCATAGCCCTGTATCAGTCCCCAAACTAATCCCACTGTCCCCCCGCTCTCTCCCCATAGCCCTGTATCGATCCCCAAACTAATCCCACTGTCCCCCCGCTCTCTCTCCCCATAGCCCTGTATCAGTCCCCAAACTAATCACACTGTCCCCCCGCTCTCTCTCCCCATAGCCCTGTATCAGTCCCCAAACTAATCCCACTGTCCCCCCGCTCTCTCTTCCCATAGCCCAGTATCAGTCCCCAAACTAATCCCACTGTCCCCCCACTCTCTCTCCCCATAGCCCAGTATCAGTCCCCAAACTAATCCCACTGTCCCCCCACTCTCTCTCCCCATAGCCCAGTATCAGTCCCCAAACTAATCCCACTGTCCCCCCGCTCTCTCTCCCCATAGCCCTGTATCGGTCCCCAAACTAATCCCACTGTCCCCCCACTCTCTCTCCCCATAGCCCAGTATCAGTCCCCAAACTAATCCCACTGTCCCCCCACTCTCTCTCTCCATAGCCCTGTATCGATCCCCAAACTAATCCCACTCTCCCCCCGCTCTCTCTCCCCATAGCCCTGTATCGGTCCCCAAACTAATTCCACTCTCCCCCCGCTCTCTCTCCCCATAGCCCTGTATCGATCCCCAAACTAATCCCAATGTCCCCCCGCTCTCTCTCCCCATAGCCCTGTATCAGTCCCCAAACTAATCCCACTGTCCGCCCCCCTGCTCTCTCTCCATAGCCCTGTATCAATCCCCAAACTAATCCCACTGTCCCCCCGCTCTCTCCCCATAGCCCTGTATCCATCCCCAAACTAATCCCACTGTCCCCCCGCTCTCTCCCCATAGCCCTGTATCAGTCCCGAAACTAATCCCACTGTCCCCCCCGCTCTCTCCCCATAGCCCTGTATCAGTCCCCAAACTAATCCCACTGTCCCCCCGCTCTCTCTCCCCATAGCCCTGTATCAGTCCCCAAACTAATCCCACTGTCCCCCCGCTCTCTCTCCCCATAGCCCTGTATCGATCCCCAAACGAATCCCACTGTCCCCACTCTCTCTCCCCATAGCCCTGTATCCATCCCCAAACTAATCCCACTGTCCCCTCACTCTCTCTCCCCATAGCCCTGTATCGATCCCCAAACTAATCCCACTCTCCCCCCGCTCTCTCTCCCCATAGCCCTGTATCGGTCCCCAAACTAATCCCACTCTCCCCCCGCTCTCTCTCCCCATAGCCCTGTATCAGTCCCCAAACTAATCCCACTGTCCCCCCGCTCTCTCTCCCCATAGCCCTGTATCGATCCCCAAACTAATCCCACTGTCCCCCCGCTCTCTCTCCCCATAGCCCTGTATCAGTCCCCAAACTAATCCCACTGTCCCCTCACTCTCTCTCCCCATAGCCCTGTATCGATCCCCAAACTAATCCCACTGTCCCCCCGCTCTCTCTCCCCATAGCCCTGTATCAGTCCCCAAACTCATCCCACTGTCCCCCCGCTCTCTCCCCATAGCCCTGTATCAGTCCCGAAACTAATCCCACTGTCCCCCCACTCTCTCCCCATAGCCCTGTATCGGTCCCCAATCTAATCCCACTGTCCCCCCACTCTCACTCTCCATAGCCCTGTATCGATCCCCAAACTAATCCCACTCTCCCCCCGCTCTCTCTCCCCATAGCCCTGTATCGGTCCCCAAACTAATTCCACTCTCCCCCCGCTCTCTCTCCCCATAGCCCTGTATCGATCCCCAAACTAATCCCAATGTCCCCCCGCTCTCTCTCCCCATAGCCCTGTATCAGTCCCCAAACTAATCCCACTGTCCGCCCCCCTGCTCTCTCTCCATAGCCCTGTATCAATCCCCAAACTAATCCCACTGTCCCCCCGCTCTCTCCCCATAGCCCTGTATCCATCCCCAAACTAATCCCACTGTCCCCCCGCTCTCTCCCCATAGCCCTGTATCAGTCCCGAAACTAATCCCACTGTCCCCCCCGCTCTCTCCCCATAGCCCTGTATCAGTCCCCAAACTAATCCCACTGTCCCCCCGCTCTCTCTCCCCATAGCCCTGTATCGATCCCCAAACTAATCCCACTGTCCCCCGCTCTCTCCCCATAGCCCTGTATCAGTCCCCAAACTAATCCCACTGTCCCCCCGCTCTCTCTCCCCATAGCCCTGTATCGATCCCCAAACTAATCCCACTGTCCCCCCCCACTCTCTCTCCCCATAGCCCTGTATCAGCCCCCAAACTAATCCCACTGTCCCCGCTCTCTCTCCCCATAGCCCTGTATCAGTCCCCAAACTAATCCCACTGTCCCCCCGCTCTCTCTCCCCATAGCCCTGTATCGATCCCCAAACTAATCCCACTGTCCCCCCGCTCTCTCTTCCCATAGCCCAGTATCAGTCCCCAAACTAATCCCACTGTCCCCCCACTCTCTCCCCATATCCCAGTATCAGTCCCCAAACTAATCCCACTGTCCCCCCACTCTCTCTCCCCATAGCCCAGTATCAGTCCCCAAACTAATCCCACTGTCCCCCCGCTCTCTCTCCCCATAGCCCTGTATCGGTCCCCAAACTAATCCCACTGTCCCCCCGCTCTCTCTCTCCATAGCCCTGTATCGATCCCCAAACTAATCCCACTCTCCCCCCGCTCTCTCTCCCCATAGCCCTGTATCGGTCCCCAAACTAATCCCACTCTCCCCCCTCTCTCTCTCCCCATAGCCCTGTATCGATACCCAAACTAATCCCAATGTCCCCCCGCTCTCTCCCCATAGCCCTGTATCAGTCCCCAAACTAATCCCACTGTCCGCCCCCCTGCTCTCTCCCCATAGCCCTGTATCAGTCCCCAAACTAATCCCACTGTCCCCCCGCTCTCTCTCCCCATAGCCCTGTATCAGTCCCCAAACTAATCCCACTATCCCCACTCTCTCCCCATAGCCCTGTATCGATCCCCAAACTAATCCCACTGTCCCGTCTCTCTCTCCCCATAGCCCTGTATCAGTCCCCAAACTAATCCCACTGTCCCCCCGCTCTCTCCCCATAGCCCTGTATCGATCCCCAAACTAATCCCACTGTCCCCCCGCTCTCTCCCCCCATAGCCCTGTATCAGTCCCCAAACTAATCCCACTGTCCCCCCACTCTCTCTCCCCATAGCCCTGTATCGATCCCCAAACTAATCCCACTGTCCCCCCCCGCTCTCTCTCCCCATAGCCCTGTATCAGTCCCCAAACAAATCCCACTGTCCCCCCGCTCTCACCCCATAGCCCTGTATCAGTCCCCAAACTAATCCCACTGTCCCCCCCCGCTCTCTCTCCCCATTGCCCTGTATCAGTCCCCAAACTAATCCCACTGTCCCCCCACTCTCTCTCCCCATAGCCCTGTATCAGTCCCCAAACTAATCCCACTGTCCCCCCACTCTCTCTCCCCATAGCCCTGTATCAGTCCCCAAACTAATCCCACTGTCCCCCCCCGCTCTCTCCCCATAGCCCTGTATCAGTCCCCAAACTAATCCCACTGTCCCCCCCCACTTTCTCTCCCCATAGCCCTGTATCAGTCCCCAAACTAATCCCACTGTCCCCCCACTCTCTCTCCCCATAGCCCTGTATCAGTCCCCAAACTAATCCCACTGTCCCGTCTCTCTCTCCCCATAGCCCTGTATCAGTCCCCAAACTAATCCCACTGTCCCCCCCCTCTCTCTCCCCATCGCCCTGTATCAGTCCCCAAACTAATCCCACTGTCCCCCGCGCTCTCCCCATAGCCCTGTATCAGTCCCCAAACTAATCCCACTGTCCCCCCCCACTTTCTCTCCCCATAGCCCTGTATCAGTCCCCAAACTAATCCCACTGTCCCCCCGCTCTCTCTCCCCATAGCCCTGTATCAGTCCCCAAACTAATCCCACTGTCCCCCGCGCTCTCCCCATAGCCCTGTATCCATCCCCAAACTAATCCCACTGTCCCCCCGCTCTCTCTCCCCATAGCCCTGTATCAGTCCCCAAACTAATCCCACTGTCCCCCCGCTCTCTCTCCCCATAGCCCTGTATCGATCCCCAAAATAATCCCACTGTCCCCGCTCTCTCTCCCCATAGCCCTGTATCAGTCCCCAAACTAATCCCACTGTCCCCCCTCTCTCTCCCCAGAGCCCTGTATCAGTCCCCAAACTAATCCCACTGTCCCCCCGCTCTCTCCCAATAGCCCTGTATCAGTCCCCAAACTAATCCCACTGTCCCCCCGCTCTCTCTCCCCATAGCCCTGTATCAGTCCCCAAACTAATCCCACTGTCCCCCCACTCTCTCCCCATAGCCCTGTATCAGTCCCCAAACTAATCCCACTGTCCCCCCACTCTCTCTCTCCATAGCCCTGTATCGGTCCCCAAACTAATCCCACTGTCCCCCCACTCTCTCTCCCCATAGCCCAGTATCAGTCCCCAAACTAATCCCACTGTCCCCCCACTCTCTCTCCCCATAGCCCTGTATCGATCCCCAAACTAATCCCACTGTCCCCCCTCTCTCTCCCCAGAGCCCTGTATCAGTCCCCAAACTAATCCCACTGTCCCCCCGCTTCTCCCCATAGCCCTGTATCAGTCCCCAAACTAATCCCACTGTCCCCCCGCTCTCTCTCCCCATAGCCCTGTATCAGTCCCGAAACTAATCCCACTGTCCCCCCACTCTCTCCCCATAGCCCTGTATCGGTCCCCAAACTAATCCCACTGTCCCCCCACTCTCTCTCCCCATAGCCCAGTATCAGTCCCCAAACTAATCCAACTGTCCCCCCACTCTCTCTCTCCATAGCCCTGTATCGATCCCCAAACTAATCCCACTCTCCCCCCGCTCTCTCTCCCCATAGCCCCGTATCGGTCCCCAAACTAATTCCACTCTCCCCCCGCTCTCTCTCCCCATAGCCCTGTATCGATCCCCAAACTAATCCCAATGTCCCCCCGCTCTCTCTCCCCATAGCCCTGTATCAGTCCCCAAACTAATCCCACTGTCCGCCCCCCTGCTCTCTCTCCATAGCCCTGTATCAGTCCCGAAACTAATCCCACTGTCCCCCCGACTCTCTCTCCCCATAGCCCTGTATCGATCCCCAAACGAATCCCACTGTCCCCCCACTCTCTCCCCATAGCCCTGTATCCATCCCCAAACTAATCCCACTGTCCCCTCACTCTCTCTCCCCATAGCCCTGTATCGATCCCCAAACTAATCCCACTCTCCCCCCGCTCTCTCTCCCCATAGCCCTGTATCGGTCCCCAAACTAATCCCACTCTCCCCCCGCTCTCTCTCCCCATAGCCCTGTATCAGTCCCCAAACTAATCCCACTGTCCCCCCGCTCTCTCTCTCCCCATTGCCCTGTATCAGTCCCCAAACTAATCCCACTGTCCCCCCCGCTCTCTCTCCCCATAGCCCTGTATCGATCCCCAAACTAATCCCACTGTCCCCCCGCTCTCTCTCCCCATAGCCCTGTATCAGTCCCCAAACTAATCCCACTGTCCCCCCACTCTCTCTCCCCATAGCCCTGTATCAGTCCCCAAACTAATCCCACTGTCCCCCCGCTCTCTCTCCCCATAGCCCTGTATCAGTCCCCAAACTAATCCCACTGTCCCCGCTCTCTCTCCTCATAGCCCTGTATCAGTCCCCAAACTAATCCCACTGTCCCCGCTCTCTCTCCCCATAGCCCTGTATCAGTCCCCAAACTAATCCCACTGTCCCCGCTCTCTCTCCCCATAGCCCTGTATCAGTCCCCAAACTAATCCCACTGTCCCCCCGCTCTCTCTCCACATAGCCCTGTATCAGTCCCCAAACTAATCACACTGTCCCCCCGCTCTCTCTCTCCCCATAGCCCTGTATCAGTCCCCAAACTAATCCCACTGTCCCCCCCCTCTCTCCCCATAGCCCTGTATCAGTCCCCAAACTAATCCCACTGTCCCCCCCCTCTCTCCCCATAGCCCTGTATCAGTCCCCAAACTAATCCCACTCTCCCCCCGCTCTCTCTCCCCATAGCCCTGTATCAGTCCCCAAACTAATCCCACTGTCCCCCCACTCTCTCTCCCCATAGCCCTGTATCAGTCCCCAAACTAATCCCACTGTCCCCCCGCTCTCTCCCCATAGCCCTGTATCGATCCCCAAACTAATCCCACTGTCCCCCCGCTCTCTCTCCCCATAGCCCTGTATCAGTCCCCAAACTAATCACACTGTCCCCCCGCTCTCTCTCCCCATAGCCCTGTATCAGTCCCCAAACTAATCCCACTGTCCCCCCGCTCTCTCTTCCCATAGCCCAGTATCAGTCCCCAAACTAATCCCACTGTCCCCCCACTCTCTCTCCCCATAGCCCAGTATCAGTCCCCAAACTAATCCCACTGTCCCCCCACTCTCTCTCCCCATAGCCCAGTATCAGTCCCCAAACTAATCCCACTGTCCCCCCGCTCTCTCTCCCCATAGCCCTGTATCGGTCCCCAAACTAATCCCACTGTCCCCCCACTCTCTCTCCCCATAGCCCAGTATCAGTCCCCAAACTAATCCCACTGTCCCCCCACTCTCTCTCTCCATAGCCCTGTATCGATCCCCAAACTAATCCCACTCTCCCCCCGCTCTCTCTCCCCATAGCCCTGTATCGGTCCCCAAACTAATTCCACTCTCCCCCCGCTCTCTCTCCCCATAGCCCTGTATCGATCCCCAAACTAATCCCAATGTCCCCCCGCTCTCTCTCCCCATAGCCCTGTATCAGTCCCCAAACTAATCCCACTGTCCGCCCCCCTGCTCTCTCTCCATAGCCCTGTATCAATCCCCAAACTAATCCCACTGTCCCCCCGCTCTCTCCCCATAGCCCTGTATCCATCCCCAAACTAATCCCACTGTCCCCCCGCTCTCTCCCCATAGCCCTGTATCAGTCCCGAAACTAATCCCACTGTCCCCCCCGCTCTCTCCCCATAGCCCTGTATCAGTCCCCAAACTAATCCCACTGTCCCCCCGCTCTCTCTCCCCATAGCCCTGTATCAGTCCCCAAACTAATCCCACTGTCCCCCCGCTCTCTCTCCCCATAGCCCTGTATCGATCCCCAAACTAATCCCACTCTCCCCCCGCTCTCTCTCCCCATAGCCCTGTATCGGTGCCCAAACTAATCCCACTCTCCCCCCGCTCTCTCTCCCCATAGCCCTGTATCAGTCCCCAAACTAATCCCACTGTCCCCCCGCTCTCTCTCCCCATAGCCCTGTATCGATCCCCAAACTAATCCCACTGTCCCCCCGCTCTCTCTCCCCATAGCCCTGTATCAGTCCCCAAACTAATCCCACTGTCCCCCCACTCTCTCTCCTCATAGCCCTGTATCAGTCCCCAAACTAATCCCACTGTCCCCCCCGCTCTCTCTCCCCATAGCCCTGTATCGGTCCCCAAACTAATCCCACTGTCCCCCCCCGCTCTCTCTCCCCATCGCCCTGTATCAGTCCCCAAACTAATCCCACTGTCCCCCCCCACTCTCTCTCCCCATAGCCCTGTATCAGTCCCCAAACTAATCCCACTGTCCCCCCGCTCTCTCCCCATAGCCCTGTATCAGTCCCCAAACTAATCCCACTGTCCCCCCCCGCTCTCTCTCCCCATAGCCCTGTATGAGTCCCCAAACTAATCCCACTGTCCCCGCTCTCTCTCCCCATAGCCCTGTATCAGTCCCCAAACTAATCCCACTGTCCCCGCTCTCTCTCCCCATAGCCCTGTATCAGTCCCCAAACTAATCCCACTGTCCCCGCTCTCTCCCCATAGCCCTGTATCAGTCCCCAAACTAATCCCACTGTCCCCCCGCTCTCTCTCCCCATAGCCCTGTATCAGTCCCCAAACTAATCCCACTGTCCCCCCGCTCTCTCTCCCCATAGCCCTGTATCAGTCCCCAAACTAATCACACTGTCCCCCCGCTCTCTCTCCCCATAGCCCTGTATCAGTCCCCAAACTAATCCCACTGTCCCCCCGCACTCTCTCCATAGCCCTGTATCAGTCCCCAAACTAATCCCACTGTCCCCCCGCTCTCTCTCCCCATTGCCCTGTATCAGTCCCCAAACTAATCCCACTGTCCCCCCGCTCTCTCTCCCCATAGCCCTGTATCAGTCCCCAAACTAATCCCACTGTCCCCCCACTCTCTCTCCCCATAGCCCAGTATCAGTCCCCAAACTAATCCCACTGTCCCCCCACTCTCTCTCTCTCCATAGCCCTGTATCGATCCCCAAACTAATCCCACTCTCCCCCCGCTCTCTCTCCCCATAGCCCTGTATCGGTCCCCAAACTAATCCCACTGTCCCCCCGCTCTCTCCCCCCAGCCCTGTATCAGTCCCCAAACTAATCACACTGTCCCCCCGCTCTCTCTCCCCATAGCCCTGTATCAGTCCCCAAACTAATCCCACTGTCCCCCCGCACTCTCTCCATAGCCCTGTATCAGTCCCCAAACTAATCCCACTGTCCCCCCGCTCTCTCTCCCCATTGCCCTGTATCAGTCCCCAAACTAATCCCACTGTCCCCCCACTCTCTCTCCCCATAGCCCAGTATCAGTCCCCAAACTAATCCCACTGTCCCCCCACTCTCTCTCCCCATAGCCCAGTATCAGTCCCCAAACTAATCCCACTGTCCCCCCACTCTCTCTCTCTCCATAGCCCTGTATCGATCCCCAAACTAATCCCACTCTCCCCCCGCTCTCTCTCCCCATAGCCCTGTATCGGTCCGCAAACTAATCCCACTGTCCCCCCACTCTCTCTCTCTCCATAGCCCTGTATCGATCCCCAAACTAATCCCACTCTCCCCCCGCTCTCTCTCCCCATAGCCCTGTATCAGTCCCCAAACTAATACCACTGTCCGCCCCCCTGCTCTCTCCCCATAGCCCTGTATCAGTCCCCAAACTAATCCCACTGTCCCCCCGCTCTCTCTCCCCATAGCCCTGTATCAGTCCCCAAACTAATCCCACTGTCCGCCCCCCTGCTCTCTCCCCATAGCCCTGTATCAGTCCCCAAACTAATCCCACTGTCCCCCCGCTCTCTCTCCCCATAGCCCTGTATCAGTCCCCAAACTAATCCCACTATCCCCACTCTCTCCCCATAGCCCTGTATCGATCCCCAAACTAATCCCACTGTCCCCCCGCTCTCTCCCCATAGCCCTGTATCAGTCCCCAAACTAATCCCACTATCCCCACTCTCTCCCCATAGCCCTGTATCGATCCCCAAACTAATCCCACTGTCCCCCCTGCTCTCTCCCCATAGCCCTGTATCAGTCCCCAAACTAATCCCACTGTCCCCCCGCTCTCTCTCCCCATAGCCCTGTATCAGTCCCCAAACTAATCCCACTGTCCCCCTCTCTCTCCCCATAGCCCTGTATCGATCCCCAAACTAATCCCACTGTCCCCCCGCTCTCTCTCCCCATAGCCCTGTATCAGTCCCCAAACTAATCCCACTGTCCCCCCACTCTCTCTCTCCATAGCCCTGTATCGATCCCCAAACTAATCCCACTCTCCCCCCGCTCTCTCTCCCCATAGCCCTGTATCGGTCCCCAAACTAATCCCACTCTCCCCCCGCTCTCTCTCCCCATAGCCCTGTATCGATACCCAAACTAATCCCAATGTCCCCCCGCTCTCTCCCCATAGCCCTGTATCAGTCCCCAAACTAATCCCACTGTCCGCCCCCCTGCTCTCTCCCCATAGCCCTGTATCCGTCCCCAAACTAATCCCACTATCCCCCACTCTCTCTCCCCATAGCCCTGTATCAGTCCCCAAACTAATCCCACTGTCCCCCCGCTCTCTCTCCCCATAGCCCTGTATCAGTCCCCAAACTAATCCCACTGTCCCCCCGCTCTCTCTCCCCATAGCCCTGTATCAGTCCCCAAACTAATCCCACTATCCCCACTCTCTCCCCATAGCCCTGTATCGATCCCCAAACTAATCCCACTGTCCCGTCTCTCTCTCCCCATAGCCCTGTATCAGTCCCCAAACTAATCCCACTGTCCCCCCGCTCTCTCCCCATAGCCCTGTATCGATCCCCAAACTAATCCCACTGTCCCCCCGCTCTCTCTCCCCATAGCCCTGTATCAGTCCCCAAACTAATCCCACTGTTCCCCCGCTCTCTCCCCATAGCCCTGTATCGATCCCCAAACTAATCCCACTGTCCCCCCGCTCTCTCCCCATAGCCCTGTATCGATCCCCAAACTAATCCCACTGTCCCCCCGCTCTCTCTCCCCATAGCCCTGTATCAGTCCCCAAACTAATCCCACTGTCCCCCCACTCTCTCTCCCCATAGCCCTGTATCAGTCCCCAAACTAATCCCACTGTCCCCCCACTCTCTCTCCCCATAGCCCTGTATCAGTCCCCAAACTAATCCCACTGTCCCCCCGCTCTCTCTCCCCATAGCCCTGTATCGATCCCCAAACTAATCCCACTGTCCCCCCGCTCTCTCTCCCCATAGCCCTGTATCAGTCCCCAAACTAATCCCACTGTCCCCCCACTCTCTCTCCCCATAGCCCTGTATCAGTCCCCAAACTAATCCCACTGTCCCCCCCCGCTCTCTCTCCCCATCGCCCTGTATCAGTCCCCAAACTAATCCCACTGTCCCCCCCCACTTTCTCTCCCCATAGCCCTGTATCAGTCCCCAAACTAATCCCACTGTCCCCCCACTCTCTCTCCCCATAGCCCTGTATCAGTCCCCAAACTAATCCCACTGTCCCGTCTCTCTCTCCCCATAGCCCTGTATCAGTCCCCAAACTAATCCCACTGTCCCCCCCCTCTCTCTCCCCATCGCCCTGTATCAGTCCCCAAACTAATCCCACTGTCCCCCGCGCTCTCCCCATAGCCCTGTATCATTCCCCAAACTAATCCCACTGTCCCCCGCGCTCTCCCCATAGCCCTGTATCCATCCCCAAACTAATCCCACTGTCCCCCCGCTCTCTCTCCCCATAGCCCTGTATCAGTCCCCAAACTAATCCCACTGTCCCCCCGCTCTCTCTCCCCAGAGCCCTGTATCGATCCCCAAACTAATCCCACTGTCCCCGCTCTCTCTCCCCATAGCCCTGTATCAGTCCCCAAACTAATCCCACTGTCCCCCCTCTCTCTCCCCAGAGCCCTGTATCAGTCCCTAAACTAATTCCACTGTCCCCCCGCTCTCTCCCCATAGCCCTGTATCAGTCCCCAAACTAATCCCACTGTCCCCCCGCTCTCTCTCCCCATAGCCCTGTATCAGTCCCCAAACTAATCCCACTGTCCCCCCACTCTCTCCCCATAGCCCTGTATCGGTCCCCAAACTAATCCCACTGTCCCCCCACTCTCTCTCCCCATAGCCCAGTATCAGTCCCCAAACTAATCCCACTGTCCCCCCACTCTCTCTCCCCATAGCCCTGTATCGATCCCCAAACTAATCCCACTGTCCCCCCTCTCTCTCCCCAGAGCCCTGTATCAGTCCCCAAACTAATCCCACTGTCCCCCCGCTCTCTCCCCATAGCCCTGTATCAGTCCCCAAACTAATCCCACTGTCCCCCCACTCTCTCTCCCCATAGCCCTGTATCAGTCCCCAAACTAATCCCACTGTCCCCCCACTCTCTCTCCCCATAGCCCTGTATCAGTCCCCAAACTAATCCCACTGTCCCCCCGCTCTCTCTCCCCATAGCCCTGTATCGATCCCCAAACTAATCCCACTGTCCCCCCGCTCTCTCTCCCCATAGCCCTGTATCAGTCCCCAAACTAATCCCACTGTCCCCCCACTCTCTCTCCCCATAGCCCTGTATCAGTCCCCAAACTAATCCCACTGTCCCCCCCCGCTCTCTCTCCCCATCGCCCTGTATCAGTCCCCAAACTAATCCCACTGTCCCCCCCCACTTTCTCTCCCCATAGCCCTGTATCAGTCCCCAAACTAATCCCACTGTCCCCCCACTCTCTCTCCCCATAGCCCTGTATCAGTCCCCAAACTAATCCCACTGTCCCGTCTCTCTCTCCCCATAGCCCTGTATCAGTCCCCAAACTAATCCCACTGTCCCCCCCCTCTCTCTCCCCATCGCCCTGTATCAGTCCCCAAACTAATCCCACTGTCCCCCGCGCTCTCCCCATAGCCCTGTATCATTCCCCAAACTAATCCCACTGTCCCCCGCGCTCTCCCCATAGCCCTGTATCCATCCCCAAACTAATCCCACTGTCCCCCCGCTCTCTCTCCCCATAGCCCTGTATCAGTCCCCAAACTAATCCCACTGTCCCCCCGCTCTCTCTCCCCAGAGCCCTGTATCGATCCCCAAACTAATCCCACTGTCCCCGCTCTCTCTCCCCATAGCCCTGTATCAGTCCCCAAACTAATCCCACTGTCCCCCCTCTCTCTCCCCAGAGCCCTGTATCAGTCCCTAAACTAATTCCACTGTCCCCCCGCTCTCTCCCCATAGCCCTGTATCAGTCCCCAAACTAATCCCACTGTCCCCCCGCTCTCTCTCCCCATAGCCCTGTATCAGTCCCCAAACTAATCCCACTGTCCCCCCACTCTCTCCCCATAGCCCTGTATCGGTCCCCAAACTAATCCCACTGTCCCCCCACTCTCTCTCCCCATAGCCCAGTATCAGTCCCCAAACTAATCCCACTGTCCCCCCACTCTCTCTCCCCATAGCCCTGTATCGATCCCCAAACTAATCCCACTGTCCCCCCTCTCTCTCCCCAGAGCCCTGTATCAGTCCCCAAACTAATCCCACTGTCCCCCCGCTCTCTCCCCATAGCCCAGTATCAGTCCCCAAACTAATCCCACTGTCCCCCCGCTCTCTCTCCCCATAGCCCTGTATCAGTCCCGAAACTAATCCCACTGTCCCCCCACTCTCTCCCCATAGCCCTGTATCGGTCCCCAAACTAATCCCACTGTCCCCCCACTCTCTCTCCCCATAGCCCAGTATCAGTCCCCAAACTAATCCCACTGTCCCCCCACTCTCTCTCTCCATAGCCCTGTATCGATCCCCAAACTAATCCCACTCTCCCCCCGCTCTCTATCCCCATAGCCCTGTATCGGTCCCCAAACTAATTCCACTCTCCCCCCGCTCTCTCTCCCCATAGCCCTGTATCGATCCCCAAACTAATCCCAATGTCCCCCCGCTCTCTCTCCCCATAGCCCTGTATCAGTCCCCAAACTAATCCCACTGTCCGCCCCCCTGCTCTCTCTCCATAGCCCTGTATCAGTCCCGAAACTAATCCCACTGTCCCCCCCGCTCTCTCCCCATAGCCCTGTATCAGTCCCCAAACTAATCCCACTGTCCCCCCGCTCTCTCTCCCCATAGCCCTGTATCGATCCCCAAACTAATCCCACTGTCCCCCGCTCTCTCCCCATAGCCCTGTATCAGTCCCCAAACTAATCCCACTGTCCCCCCGCTCTCTCTCCCCATAGCCCTGTATCAGTCCCCAAACTAATCCCACTGTCCCCCCACTCTCTCTCCCCATAGCCCTGTATCAGTCCCCAAACTAATCCCACTGTCCCCCCGCTCTCTCTCCCCATGGCCCTGTATCAGTCCCCAAACTAATCCCACTGTCCCCCCCACTCTCTCTCCCCATAGCCCTGTATCGATCCCCAAACTAATCCCACTGTCCCCCGCTCTCTCCCCATAGCCCTGTATCAGTCCCCAAACTAATCCCACTGTCCCCCCCCGCTCTCTCCCCATAGCCCTGTATCCATCCCCAAACTAATCCCACTGTCCCCCCGCTCTCTCTCCCCATAGCCCTGTATCGATCCCCAAACTAATCCCACTCTCCCCCCGCTCTCTCTCCCCATAGCCCTGTATCGGTCCCCAAACTAATCCCACTCTCCCCCCGCTCTCTCTCCCCATAGCCCTGTATCAGTCCCCAAACTAATCCCACTGTCCCCCCGCTCTCTCTCCCCATAGCCCTGTATCGATCCCCAAACTAATCCCACTGTCCCCCCGCTCTCTCTCCCCATAGCCCTGTATCAGTCCCCAAACTAATCCCACTGTCCCCCCACTCTCTCTCCCCATAGCCCTGTATCATTCCCCAAACTAATCCCACTGTCCCCTCACTCTCTCTCCCCATAGCCCTGTCTCAGTCCCCAAACTAATCCCACTGTCCCCCCCGCTCTCTCTCCCCATAGCCCTGTATCAGTCCCCAAACTAATCCCACTGTCCCCGCTCTCTCTCCCCACAGCCCTGTATCAGTCCCCAAACTAATCCCACTGTCCCCCCGCTCTCTCTCCCCATAGCCCTGTATCAGTCCCCAAACTAATCCCACTGTCCCCGCTCTCTCTCCCCATAGCCCTGTATCAGTCCCCAAACTAATCCCACTGTCCCCCCGCTCTCTCTCCCCATAGCCCTGTATCAGTCCCCAAACTAATCACACTGTCCCCCCGCTCTCTCTCCCCATAGCCCTGTATCAGTCCCCAAACTAATCCCACTGTCCCCCCGCTCTCTCTCCCCATAGCCCTGTATCAGTCCCCAAACTAATCCCACTGTCCCCCCGCTCTCTCTCCCCATAGCCCTGTATTAGTCCCCAAACTAATCCCACTGTCCCCCCGCTCTCTCTCCCCATAGCCCTGTATCAGTCCCCAAACTAATCCCACTGTCCCCCCACTCTCTCTCCCCATAGCCCAGTATCAGTCCCCAAACTAATCCCACTGTCCCCCCACTCTCTCTCTCCATAGCCCTGTATCGGTCCCCAAACTAATCCCACTCTCCCCCCGCTCTCTCTCCCCATAGCCCTGTATCGGTCCCCAAACTAATTCCACTGTCCCCCCGCTCTCTCTCCCCATAGCCCTGTATCGATCCCCAAACTAATCCCAATGTCCCCCCGCTCTCTCTCCCCATAGCCCTGTATCAGTCCCCAAACTAATCCCACTGTCCGCCCCCCTGCTCTCTCTCCATAGCCCTGTATCAGTCCCGAAACTAATCCCACTGTCCCCCCCGACTCTCTCCCCATAGCCCTGTATCAGTCCCCAAACTAATCCCAGTGTCCCCCCGCTCTCTCTCCCCATAGCCCTGTATCGATCCCCAAACTAATCCCACTGTCCCCCGCTCTCTCCCCATAGCCCTGTATCAGTCCCCAAACTAATCCCACTGTCCCCCCGCTCTCTCCCCATAGCCCTGTATCAGTCCCCAAACTAATCCCACTGTCCCCCCGCTCTCTCTCCCCATAGCCCTGTATCGATCCCCAAACGAATCCCACTGTCCCCACTCTCTCTCCCCATAGCCCTGTATCCATCCCCAAACTAATCCCACTGTCCCCTCACTCTCTCTCCCCATAGCCCTGTATCGATCCCCAAACTAATCCCACTCTCCCCCCGCTCTCTCTCCCCATAGCCCTGTATCGGTCCCCAAACTAATCCCACTCTCCCCCCGCTCTCTCTCCCCATAGCCCTGTATCAGTCCCCAAACTAATCCCACTGTCCCCCCGCTCTCTCTCCCCATAGCCCTGTATCGATCCCCAAACTAATCCCACTGTCCCCCCGCTCTCTCTCCCCATAGCCCTGTATCAGTCCCCAAACTAATCCCACTGTCCCCCCACTCTCTCTCCCCATAGCCCTGTATCATTCCCCAAACTAATCCCACTGTCCCCTCACTCTCTCTCCCCATAGCCCTGTATCAGTCCCCAAACTAATCCCACTGTCCCCCCGCTCTCTCCCCATAGCCCTGTATCAGTCCCCAAACTAATCCCACTGTCCCCCCGCTCTCTCCCCATAGCCCTGTATCAGTCCCCAAACTAATCCCACTGTCCCCCCCCGCTCTCTCTCCCCATAGCCCTGTATCAGTCCCCAAACTAATCCCACTGTCCCCCCCCGCTCTCTCTCCCCATAGCCCTGTATCAGTCCCCAAACTAATCCCACTGTCCCCCCACTCTCTCTCCCCATAGCCCTGTATCAGTCCCCAAACTAATCCCACTGTCCCCCCGCTCTCTCTCCCCATAGCCCTGTATCAGTCCCCAAACTAATCCCACTGTCCCCCCTCTCTCTCCCCATAGCCCTGTATCAGTCCCCAAACTAATCCCACTGTCCCCCCGCTCTCTCTCCCCATAGCCCTGTATCAGTCCCCAAACTAATCCCACTGTCCCCGCTCTCTCTCCCCATAGCCCTGTATCAGTCCCCAAACTAATCCCACTGTCCCCCCGCTCTCTCTCCCCATAGCCCTGTATCAGTCCCCAAACTAATCCCACTGTCCCCCGCTCTCTCCCCATAGCCCTGTATCAGTCCCCAAACTAATCCCACTGTCCCCCCCGCTCTCTCTCCCCATAGCCCTGTATCAGTCCCCAAACTAATCCCACTGTCCCCCGCTCTCTCTCCCCATAGCCCTGTATCAGTCCCCAAACTAATCCCACTGTTCCCCCGCTCTCTCTCCCCATAGCCCAGTATCAGTCCCCAAACTAATCCCACTGTCCCCCCACTCTCTCTCCCCATAGCCCAGTATCAGTCCCCAAACTAATCCCACTGTCCCCCCACTCTCTCTCCCCATAGCCCAGTATCAGTCCCCAAACTAATCCCACTGTCCCCCCACTCTCTCTCTCTCCATAGCCCTGTATCGATCCCCAAACTAATCCCACTCTCCCCCCGCTCTCTCTCCCCATAGCCCTGTATCGGTCCCCAAACTAATCCCACTGTCCCCCCACTCTCTCTCTCTCCATAGCCCTGTATCGATCCCCAAACTAATCCCACTCTCCCCCCGCTCTCTCTCCCCATAGCCCTGTATCAGTCCCCAAACTAATACCACTGTCCGCCCCCCTGCTCTCTCCCCATAGCCCTGTATCAGTCCCCAAACTAATCCCACTGTCCCCTCACTCTCTCTCCCCATAGCCCTGTATCAGTCCCCAAACTAATCCCACTGTCCCCCCGCTCTCTCCCCATAGCCCTGTATCAGTCCCCAAACTAATCCCACTGTCCCCTCACTCTCTCTCCCCATAGCCCTGTATCAGTCCCCAAACTAATCCCACTGTCCCCCCGCTCTCTCCCCATAGCCCTGTATCAGTCCCCAAACTAATCCCACTGTCCGCCCGCTCTCTCTCCCCATAGCCCTGTATCGATCCCCAAACTAATCCCACTGTCCCCCCACTCTCTCCCCATAGCCCTGTATCAGTCCCCAAACTAATCCCACTGTCCCCCTGCTCTCTCTCCCCATAGCCCTGTATCAGTCCCCAAACTAATCCCACTGTCCCCACTCTCTCCCCATAGCCCTGTATCAGTCCCCAAACTAATCCCACTGTCCCCCCGCTCTCTCTCCCCATAGCCCTGTATCAGTCCCCAAACTAATCCCACTGTCCCCCCACTCTCTCTCTCCCCATCGCCCTGTATCCCTCCCCTCGTGAGTTTCTTTCCCGTTGGTCTGTTTCCCTTCTCCGGGATGTTTCGGTGACACCCCCCCACTCCCCTCCCTGTGAAACACTGTTTGAACTGGAGTGTCCTTTCTCCGGTTGGAGAGACCCTTCAGCCCGCCCTCTCTCTACTAGCCCGCAGACCCCCAATCGAGATGAGCTCCCTTTTCCTGCCCTTACTCTCTGAGTGGCTCTGACCTTTAATGTTTTGGCTGAGGATATCTTCCCCCCCCCCCCCTCCCCCCCCCCAGACCCCTGGGAGATCCGGCCTTGCTGTAGGGGTCCGGGCTTGGGATAGCACCAGCGAATGCACTGAATGTCCTCGGCCCTGTGCCTTCTCACTCGCCAATACCCCCCTCCCCTGTACATCGCCGTCCGGGAGGGGTGGGGTGTGGGGTACAGCCTGGGAAGGTTCAGTCTCTGCGGGAGGAGGAGGAGGTGGTCGGCGCTAGGGCAATGCAGTCGATGGTTGTTCAGCACCGCCCCCGTCAGGCCTGCTCTCTGTCTCTCTCTCTCCCTGACTCCAACCCCATACAGATGTCCCACCCTCAGGAACCTTCAACATGGAGACAGAGGGAGCCCAGACTTTTCACGGGAGTCAGCGTTCCCACTTCGGAGAAAAGGTGGCACAGTTCCAGAGTGGCACCGAACCGTGGTGAGTACAGGGGCACCGGGGGGGGGATACCCCCCTCAGAGAGGGCACGGGGGGGGGGATACCCCCCCTGAGAGAGGGCACGGGGGGGGGGATACCCCCCCTGAGAGAGGGCACGGGGGGGGCATACCCCCCTGAGAGAGGGCACGGGGGGGGGATACCCCCCCTGAGAGAGGGCACGGGGGGGGGGGGGGGGATACCCCCCTGAGAGAGGGCACGGGGGGGGGGGGATACCCCCCCTGAGAGAGGGCACGGGGGGGGCATACCCCCCTGAGAGAGGGGACGGGGGGAATACCCCCTCAGAGAGGGCACGGGGGGGGGGATACCCCCCCTGAGAGAGGGCACGGGGGGGGAAACCCCCCCTCAGAGAGGGCACAGGGGGGGATACCCCCCTGAGAGAGGGCACGGGGGGGGGCATACCCCCCTGAGAGAGGGCACGGGGGGGGGGGGCATACCCCCCTGAGAGAGGGCAAGGGGGGGGGCGATACCCCCCCTGAGAGAGGGCACGGGGCGGGGCATACCCCCCTCAGAGAGGGCACGGGGGGGGATACCCCCCCTGAGAGAGGGGACGGGGGGGATACCCCCAGAGAGAGGGGACGGGGGGGGGGGGATACCCCCCTGAGAGAGGGCACGGGGGGGGGGGATACCCCCCTGAGAGAGGGCACGGGGGGGGGGGATACCCCCCTGAGAGAGGGCACGGGGGGGGGCATACCCCCCTGAGAGAGGGGACGGGGGGGATACCCCCTGAGAGAGGGCACGGGGGGGGGGATACCCCCCTCAGAGAGGGCACGGGGGGGGGGATACCCCCCTGAGAGAGGGCACGGGGGGGGGGGATACCCCCCCGAGAGAGGGCACGGGGGGGGGCATACCCCCCTGAGAGAGGGCACGGGGGGGGGCATACCCCCCTGAGAGAGGGGACGGGGGGGGGGATACCCCCCCTGAGAGAGGGCACGGGGGGGGGCATACCCCCCTGAGAGAGGGCACGGGGGGGGATACCCCCCCTGAGAGAGGGGACGGGGGGGATACCCCCCGAGAGAGGGCACGGGGGGGGGGGGATACCCCCTGAGAGAGGGCACGGGGACAGATACCCACCTGAGAGAGGGCACGGGGACAGATACCCCCCTGAGAGAGGGGACAGGGACAGATACCCCCCTGAGAGAGGGCACAGGGACAGATACCCCCCTGAGAGAGGGCACAGGGACAGATACCCCCCCGAGGGAGGGCACGGGGACAGAAACCCCCATGAGAGAGGGGACGGGGACAGATACCCCCCTGAGAGAGGGCACAGGGACAGATACCCCCCCAGAGAGAGGGCACAGGGACAGATACCCCTCCGAGAGAGGGCACAGGGACAGATACCACCCTGAGAGAGGGCACGGGGACAGATATCCCTCCGAGAGAGGGCACGGGGACAGATACCCCCCTGAGAGAGGGCACAGGGACAGATACCACCCTGAGAGAGGGCACGGGGACAGATACCCCCCCGAGAGAGGGCACGGGGACAGATACCCCCCTGAGAGAGGGGACGGCGACAGATACCCCCCCTGAGAGAGGGCACGGGGACAGATACCCCCCTGAGAGAGGGCACGGGGACAGATACCCCCTCCGAGAGAGGGGACAGGGACAGATACCCCCCTGAGAGAGGGCACGGGGACAGATACCCTACCCCGAGAGAGGGCATGGGGACAGATACCCCCCTGAGAGTGGGCACGGGGACAGATACCCCCCTGAGAGAGGGCACAGGGACAGATACCCCCTGAGAGTGGGCACGGGGACAGATACCCCCCTGAGAGAGGGCACAGGGACAGATACCCCCCTGAGAGAGGGCACAGGGACAGATACCCCCCTGAGAGAGAGAGAGAGAGAGAGAGAGGGCACGGGGACAGATACCCTACCCCGAGAGAGGGGACAGGGACAGATACCCCCCTGAGAGAGGGGACAGGGACAGATACCCCCCCCGAGAGAGGGCACAGGGACAGATACCACCCCGAGAGAGGGCACGGGGACAGATACCCCCCTGAGAGAGGGCGCGGGGACAGATACCCCCCTGAGAGAGGGGACAGGGACAGATACCCCCCCTGAGAGAGGGCACAGGGACAGATACCCCCCCAAGAGAGGGCACGGGGACAGATACCCCCCAGAGAGAGAGGGCACGGGGACAGATACTCCCCCGAGAGAGGGCACTGGGACAGATACCCCCCTGAGAGAGGGCACGGGGACAGATTCCCCCCGAGAGAGGGCACGGGGACAGATACCCCCACCCCCCGGGAGAGGGGACAGGGACAGATACCCCCCTGAGAGAGGGCACGGGGACAGATTCCCCCCGAGAGAGGGCACAGGGACAGATACCCCCCTGAGAGAGGGCACGGGGACAGATACCCCCCTCCGAGAGAGGGCATGGGGACAGATACCCCCCCTGAGAGAGGGCACGGGGACAGATACCCCCCTGAGAGAGGGCACGGGGACAGATACCCCCCCCCGAGATAGGGCACGGGGACAGATACCCCCCTGAGAGAGGGCACGGGGACAGATACCCCCCTCCGAGAGAGGGCATGGGGACAGATACCCCCCCTGAGAGAGGGCACGGGGACAGATACCCCCCTGAGAGAGGGCACGGGGACAGATACCCCCCCCCGAGATAGGGCACGGGGACAGATACCCCCCTGAGAGAGGGCACAGGGACAGATACCCCCCTGAGAGAGGGCACAGGGACAGATACCCCCCCCGAGATAGGGCACGGGGACAGATACCCCCCTGAGAGAGGGCACGGGGACAGATACCCCCCCGAGAGAGGGGACAGGGACAGATACCCCCCCTGAGAGAGGGCACGGGGACAGATAGCCCCCCCGAGAGAGGGCACAGGGACAGATACCCCCCTGAGAGAGGGCACAGGGACAGATACCCTACCCCAAGAGAGGGCACGGGGACAGATACCCTACCCCAAGAGAGGGCATGGGGACAGATACCCCCCTGAGAGTGGGCACGGGGACAGATACCCCCCTGAGAGAGGGCACAGGGACAGATACCCCCTGAGAGTGGGCACGGGGACAGATACCCCCCTGAGAGAGGGCACAGGGACAGATACCCCCCTGAGAGAGGGCACAGGGACAGATACCCCCCTGAGAGAGAGAGAGAGAGAGAGAGAGAGGGCACGGGGACAGATACCCTACCCCGAGAGAGGGGACAGGGACAGATACCCCCCTGAGAGAGGGGACAGGGACAGATACCCCCCCCGAGAGAGGGCACAGGGACAGATACCACCCCGAGAGAGGGCACGGGGACAGATACCCCCCCGAGAGAGGGCACGGGGACAGATACCCTCCTGAGAGAGGGCACGGGGACAGATACCCCCCTGAGAGAGGGCACAGGGACAGATACCCCCCCAGAGAGAGGGCACAGGGACAGATACCCCTCCGAGAGAGGGCACGGGGACAGATACCCCCCTGAGAGAGGGCACGGGGACAGATACCCCCCCGAGTGAGGGTACGGGGACAGATACCCCCCGAGAGAGGGGACGGGGACAGATACCCCCCTGAGAGAGGGCACGGGCACAGATACCCCCCCAAGAGAGGGGACGGGGACAGATAGCCCCCCCCGAGAGAGGGCATGGGGACAGATACCCCCCCGAGAGAGGGCCCGGGAACAGATACCCCCCCCCGAGAGAGGGCACGGGGACAGATACCCCCCCGAGAGAGGGCACAGGGACAGATACCCCCTCTGAGAGAGGGCATGGGGGCAGATACCATCCTGAGAGAGGGCACGGGGACAGATAGCCCCACCCCCCGGGAGAGGGCACGGGGACAGATACCCCCCTGAGAGAGGGCACGGGGACAGATACCCCCCGAGAGAGGGCTCGGGGGCAGATACCCCCCCGAGAGAGGGGACGGGGCAGATACACCCCCGAGAGAGGGCACGGGGACAGATACCCCCCCGAGAGAGGGGACAGGGACAGATACCCCCCCGAGAGAGGGCAAAGGGACAGATACCCCCCTGAGAGAGGGGACAGGGGCAGATACACCCCCGAGAGAGGGCACGGGGACAGATACCCCCCTGAGAGAGGGGACGGGGACAGATACCCCCCCGAGAGAGGGGACAGGGACAGATACCCCCCTGAGAGAGGGCACGGGGACAGATACCCCCCCGAGAGAGGGGACAGGGACAGATACCCCCCCGAGAGAGGGCACAGGGACAGATACCCCCCCTGAGAGAGGGCACGGGGACAGATACCCCCCCGAGAGAGGAGGGCACTGGGACAGATACCCCCCCTGAGAGAGGAGGGCACTGGGACAGATACCCCCCTGAGAGAGGAGGGCACTGGGACAGATACCACCCCGAGAGAGGGCACGGGGACAGATACCCCCCTGAGAGAGGGCACGGGGACAGATACCACCCCGAGAGAGGGCACGGGGACAGATACCCTCCTGAGAGAGGGCACGGGGACAGATACCCCCCTGAGAGAGGGCACGGGGACAGATACCCCCCCGAGAGAGGGCTCGAGGGCAGATACCCCCCCGAGAGAGGGGACAGGGGCAGATACACCCCCGAGAGAGGGCACGGGGACAGATCCCCCCCCGAGAGAGGGGACAGGGGCAGATACACCCCCGAGAGAGGGCACAGGGACAGATACCCCCCCGAGAGAGGGGACAGGGGCAGATACACCCCCGAGAGAGGGCACAGGGACAGATACCCCCCCGAGAGAGGGGACAGGGGCAGATACCCCCCCGAGAGAGGGGACAGGGGCAGATACACCCCCGAGAGAGGGCACGGGGACAGATCCCCCCCCGAGAGAGGGGACAGGGGCAGATACACCCCCGAGAGAGGGCACAGGGACAGATACCCCCCCGAGAGAGGGGACAGGGGCAGATACACCCCCGAGAGAGGGCACGGGGACAGATACCCCCCCGAGAGAGGGGACAGGGACAGATACCCCCCCGAGAGAGGGCACAGGGACAGATACCCCCCCTGAGAGAGGAGGGCACTGGGACAGATACCCCCCCGAGAGAGGGCACAGGTTCAGATACCCCCACAAGAGAGGGAACGGGGGCAGATACCCCCCCGAAAGAGGGCACGGGGACAGATACCCCCCCGAGAGAGGGCACGGGGACAGATACCCCCACAAGAGAGGGAACGGTGGCAGATACCCCCCTGAGAGAGGGCACGGGGACAGATACACCCCCGAGAGAGGGGACGGGGACAGATACCCCCCCGAGAGAGGGGACGGGGACAGATACCCACCTGAGAGAGAGAGAGAGTGAGAGAGAGAGAGACAGAGAGAGAGAGAGAGAGAGAGAGAGGGGGCACGGGGACAGATACCCCCCCGAGAGAGGGGACGGGGACAGATACCCCCCCGAGAGAGGGGACGGGGACAGATACCCACCTGAGAGAGAGAGAGAGTGAGAGAGAGAGAGACAGAGAGAGAGAGAGAGAGAGAGAGGGCATGGGGACAGATACCCCCCCGAGAGAGGGCCCGGGGACAGATACCCCCCCGAGAGAGGGGACAGGGACAGATACCCCCCCCGAGAGAGGGCACAGGGACAGATACACCCCCGAGAGAGGGGACGGGGACAGATACCCCCCCCGAGAGAGGGCACAGGGACAGATACCCCCGTGAGAGAGAGAGGGGGCACGGGGACAGAGACCCCGCTGAGAGAGAGAGAGAGAGAGAGGGGGGGGGGGGGGGCACGGGGGACAGATAAAACCCCGGGAGAGAGAGAGAGAGAGAGAGAAAGACAGAGGGGACTGAGAGACACCAGTCAGTGTACAGATATCTCCCTGAGAGAAAGACAGAGGGGACTGAGAGACACCAGTCAGTGTACAGATATCGCCCTGAGAGGGAGAGAGGGGACTGAGAGACACCAGTCAGTGTACAGATATCTCCCTGAGAGGGAGAGAGGGGACTGAGAGACACCAGTCAGTGTACAGATATCTCCCTGAGAGAGAGAGGGGACTGAGAGACACCAGTCAGTGTACAGATATCTTCCTGAGAGAGAGAGAGGGGACTGAGAGACACCAGACAGTGTACAGATATGTCCCTGAGAGAGAGAGAGGGGACTGAGAGACACCAGTCAGTGTACAGATATCTCCCTGAGAGAGAGGGGGGGGACTGAGAGACACCAGTCAGTGTACAGATATCTCCCTGAGAGAGAGAGGACTGAGAGACACCAGTCAGTGTACAGATATCTCCCTGAGAGAGAGAGAGGGGACTGAGAGACACCAGTCAGTGTACAGATATCTCCCTGAGAGAGAGAGAGGGGACTGAGAGACACCAGTCAGTGTACAGATATCTCCCTGAGAGAGAGAGAGGACTGAGAGACACCAGTCAGTGTACAGATATCTCCCTGAGAGAGAGAGAGGGGACTGAGAGACACCAGTCAGTGTACAGATATCTCCCTGAGAGAGAGAGAGAGGGGACTGAGAGACACCAGTCAGTGTACAGATATCTCCCTGAGAGAGAGGGGACTGAGAGACACCAGTCAGTGTACAGATATCTCCCTAAGAGAGAGAGAGGGGACTGAGAGACACCAGTCAGTGTACAGATATCTCCCTGAGAGAGAGAGGACTGAGAGACACCAGTCAGTGTACAGATATCTCCCTGAGAGAGAGAGAGGGGACTGAGAGACACCAGTCAGTGTACAGATATCTCCCTGAGAGAGAGAGAGGGGACTGAGAGACACCAGTCAGTGTACAGATATCTCCCTGAGAGAGAGAGGACTGAGAGACACCAGTCAGTGTACAGATATCTCCCTGAGAGAGAGGGGACTGAGAGACACCAGTCAGTGTACAGATATCTCCCTGAGAGAGAGAGAGGACTGAGAGACACCAGTCAGTGTACAGATATCTCCCTGAGAGAGAGAGAGGGGACTGAGAGACACCAGTCAGTGTACAGATATCTCCCTGAGAGAGAGAGAGAGGGGACTGAGAGACACCAGTCAGTTTACAGATATCTCCCTGAGAGAGAGAGAGGGGACTGAGAGACACCATTCAGTGTACAGATATCTCCCTGAGAGAGAGAGAGGGGACTGAGAGACACCAGTCAGTGTACAGATATCTCCCTGAGAGAGAGAGAGGGGACTGAGAGACACCAGTCAGTGTACAGATATCTCCCTGAGAGAGAGAGGACTGAGAGACACCAGTCAGTGTACAGATATCTCCCTGAGAGAGAGGGGACTGAGAGACACCAGTCAGTGTACAGATATCTCCCTGAGAGAGAGAGAGGACTGAGAGACACCAGTCAGTGTACAGATATCTCCCTGAGAGAGAGAGAGGGGACTGAGAGACACCAGTCAGTGTACAGATATCTCCCTGAGAGAGAGAGAGAGGGGACTGAGAGACACCAGTCAGTTTACAGATATCTCCCTGAGAGAGAGAGGACTGAGAGACACCAGTCAGTGTACAGATATCTCCCTGAGAGAGAGGGGACTGAGAGACACCAGTCAGTGTACAGATATCTCCCTGAGAGAGAGAGGACTGAGAGACACCAGTCAGTGTACAGATATCTCCCCGAGAGAGAGAGGACTGAGAGACACCAGTCAGTGTACAGATATCTCCCTGAGAGAGAGGGGACTGAGAGACACCAGTCAGTGTACAGATATCTCCCTGAGAGAGAGAGGACTGAGAGACACCAGTCAGTGTACAGATATCTCCCTGAGAGAGAGGGGACTGAGAGACACCAGTCAGTGTACAGATATCTCCCTGAGAGAGAGGGGACTGAGAGACACCAGTCAGTGTACAGATATCTCCCTGAGAGAGAGAGAGAGAGGGGACTGAGAGACACCAGTCAGTTTACAGATATCTCCCTGAGAGAGAGAGAGAGGGGACTGAGAGACACCAGTCAGTGTACAGATATCTCCCTGAGAGAGAGAGGGGACTGAGAGACACCAGTCAGTGTACAGATATCTCCCTGAGAGAGAGAGCGGACTGAGAGACACCAGTCAGTGTACACATATCTCCCTGAGAGAGAGAGGACTGAGAGACACCAGTCAGTGTACAGATATCTCCCTGAGAGAGAGGGGGGACTGAGAGACACCAGTCAGTGTACAGATATCTCCCCGAGAGAGAGAGGACTGAGAGACACCAGTCAGTGTACAGATATCTCCCTGAGAGAGAGGGGACTGAGAGACACCAGTCAGTGTACAGATATCTCCCTGAGAGAGAGAGGACTGAGAGACACCAGTCAGTGTACAGATATCTCCCTGAGAGAGAGGGGACTGAGAGACACCAGTCAGTGTACAGATATCTCCCTGAGAGAGAGGGGACTGAGAGACACCAGTCAGTGTACAGATATCTCCCTGAGAGAGAGAGAGAGAGGGGACTGAGAGACACCAGTCAGTTTACAGATATCTCCCTGAGAGAGAGAGGACTGAGAGACACCAGTCAGTGTACAGAT
The DNA here is from genome assembly GCF_047496795.1 of Chiloscyllium punctatum. Lineage (NCBI taxonomy): Eukaryota > Metazoa > Chordata > Chondrichthyes > Orectolobiformes > Hemiscylliidae > Chiloscyllium > Chiloscyllium punctatum. The sequence goes on along the minus strand of NW_027309974.1, from coordinate 148,726 downwards.
ATCTCCCTGAGAGAGAGGGGACTGAGAGACACCAGTCAGTGTACAGATATCTCCCTGAGAGAGAGAGGACTGAGAGACACCAGTCAGTGTACAGATATCTCCCTGAGAGAGAGGGGGGACTGAGAGACACCAGTCAGTGTACAGATATCTCCCCGAGAGAGAGAGAGGGGACTGAGAGACACCAGTCAGTGTACAGATATCTCCCTGAGAGAGAGAGAGGGGACTGAGAGACACCAGTCAGTGTACAGATATCTCCCTCAGAGAGAGGGGACTGAGAGACACCAGTCAGTGTACAGATATCTCCCTGAGAGAGAGAGAGGACTGAGAGACACCAGTCAGTGTACAGACATCTCCCTGAGAGAGAGAGAGCGGACTGAGAGACACCAGTCAGTGTACAGATATCTCCCTGAGAGAGAGAGAGGGGACTGAGAGACACCAGTCAGTGTACAGATATCTCCCTGAGAGAGAGAGAGAGGGGACTGAGAGACACCAGTCAGTTTACAGATATCTCCCTGAGAGAGAGAGGACTGAGAGACACCAGTCAGTGTACAGATATCTCCCTGAGAGAGAGGGGACTGAGAGACACCAGTCAGTGTACAGATATCTCCCTGAGAGAGAGAGGACTGAGAGACACCAGTCAGTGTACAGATATCTCCCTGAGAGAGAGGGGGGACTGAGAGACACCAGTCAGTGTACAGATATCTCCCCGAGAGAGAGAGGACTGAGAGACACCAGTCAGTGTACAGATATCTCCCTGAGAGAGAGGGGACTGAGAGACACCAGTCAGTGTACAGATATCTCCCTGAGAGAGAGAGGACTGAGAGACACCAGTCAGTGTACAGATATCTCCCTGAGAGAGAGGGGACTGAGAGACACCAGTCAGTGTACAGATATCTCCCTGAGAGAGAGGGGACTGAGAGACACCAGTCAGTGTACAGATATCTCCCTGAGAGAGAGAGAGAGAGGGGACTGAGAGACACCAGTCAGTTTACAGATATCTCCCTGAGAGAGAGAGAGAGGGGACTGAGAGACACCAGTCAGTGTACAGATATCTCCCTGAGAGAGAGAGGGGACTGAGAGACACCAGTCAGTGTACAGATATCTCCCTGAGAGAGAGAGTGGACTGAGAGACACCAGTCAGTGTACACATATCTCCCTGAGAGAGAGAGGACTGAGAGACACCAGTCAGTGTACAGATATCTCCCTGAGAGAGAGGGGGGACTGAGAGACACCAGTCAGTGTACAGATATCTCCCCGAGAGAGAGAGGACTGAGAGACACCAGTCAGTGTACAGATATCTCCCTGAGAGAGAGGGGACTGAGAGACACCAGTCAGTGTACAGATATCTCCCTGAGAGAGAGAGGACTGAGAGACACCAGTCAGTGTACAGATATCTCCCTGAGAGAGAGGGGACTGAGAGACACCAGTCAGTGTACAGATATCTCCCTGAGAGAGAGGGGACTGAGAGACACCAGTCAGTGTACAGATATCTCCCTGAGAGAGAGAGAGAGAGGGGACTGAGAGACACCAGTCAGTTTACAGATATCTCCCTGAGAGAGAGAGGACTGAGAGACACCAGTCAGTGTACAGATATCTCCCTGAGAGAGAGGGGACTGAGAGACACCAGTCAGTGTACAGATATCTCCCTGAGAGAGAGAGGACTGAGAGACACCAGTCAGTGTACAGATATCTCCCTGAGAGAGAGGGGGGACTGAGAGACACCAGTCAGTGTACAGATATCTCCCCGAGAGAGAGAGGACTGAGAGACACCAGTCAGTGTACAGATATCTCCCTGAGAGAGAGGGGACTGAGAGACACCAGTCAGTGTACAGATATCTCCCTGAGAGAGAGAGGACTGAGAGACACCAGTCAGTGTACAGATATCTCCCTGAGAGAGAGGGGGGACTGAGAGACACCAGTCAGTGTACAGATATCTCCCCGAGAGAGAGGGAGGACTGAGAGACACCAGTCAGTGTACAGATATCTCCCTGAGAAAGAGAGAGGGGACTGAGAGACACCAGTCAGTGTACAGATATCTCCCTGAGAAAGAGAGAGGGGACTGAGAGACACCAGTCAGTGTACAGATATCTCCACGAGGGAGAGAGAGGGGACTGAGAGACACCAGTCAGTGTACAGATATCTCCCTGAGAGAGAGGGGGGGCACTGAGAGACACCAGTCAGTGTACAGATATCTCCCTGAGAGAGAGAGAGGGGACTGAGAGACACCAGTCAGTGTACAGATATCTCCCTGAGAGAGAGAGAGGGGGGACTGAGAGACACCAGTCAGTGTACAGATATCTCCCTGAGAGAGAGAGAGGACTGAGAGACACCAGTCAGTGTATAGATATCTCCCTGAGAGACGGGGAGGGGGACTGAGAGACACCAGTCAGTGTACAGATATCTCCCTGAGAGAGAGAGAGGACTGAGAGACACCAGTCAGTGTATAGATATCTCCCTGAGAGACGGGGAGGGGGACTGAGAGACACCAGTCAGTGTACAGATATCTCCCTGAGAGAGAGGGGGCACTGAGAGACACCAGTCAGTGTACAGATATCTCCCTGAGAGAGAAAGACAGAGGGGATTGAGAGACACCAGTCAGTGTACAGATATCTCCCTGAGAGAGAGAGAGGGGACTGAGAGACACCAGTCAGTGTACAGATATCTCCCTGAGAGAGAGAGAGGGGACTGAGAGACACCAGTCAGTGTACAGATATCTCCCTGAGAGAGAGAGGGGACTGAGAGACACCAGTCAGTGTACAGATATCTCCCGGAGAGAGAGAAGGGACTGAGAGACACCAGTCAGTGTACAGATATCTCCCGGAGAGAGAGAGAGAGGGGACTGAGAGACACCAGTCAGTGTATAGATAACTCCCTGAGAGAGAGAGAGAGGGGACTGGGAGACACCAGTCAGTGTACAGATATCTCCCTGAGAGAGAGAGAGAGGGGACTGGGAGACACCAGTCAGTGTACAGATATCTCCCTGAGAGAGAGGGGACTGAGAGACACCAGTCAGTGTACAGATATCTCCCTGAGAGAGAGAGGGGACTGAGAGACACAAGTCAGTGTACAGATATCTCCCTGAGAGAGAGAGGACTGAGAGACACCAGTCAGTGTACAGATATATCCCTGAGAGAGAGAGCGGGGGACTGAGAGACAACAGTCAGTGTACAGATATCTCCCTGCGAGAGAGAGGGGGGACTGAGAGACACCAGTCAGTGTACAGATATCTCCCTGAGAGAGAGGGGGGACTGAGAGACACCAGTCAGTGTACAGATATCTCCCTGAGAGAGAGAGGGGGGGCTGAGAGACACCAGTCAGTGTACAGATATCTCCCTGAGAGAGAGGGGACTGAGAGACACCAGTCAGTGTACAGATATATCCCTGAGAGAGAGAGCGGGGGACTGAGAGACACCAGTCAGTGTACAGATATCTCCCTGAGAGAGAGAGAGGGGACTGAGAGACACCAGTCAGTGTACAGATATCTCCCTGAGAGAGAGAGTGGGGACTGAGAGACACCAGTCAGTGTACAGATATCTCCCTGAGAGAGAGAGAGGGGACTGAGAGACACCAGTCAGTGTACAGATATCTCCCTGAGAGAGAGAGAGAGAGAGGGGACTGAGAGACACCAGTCAGTGTACAGATATCTCCCTGAGAGAGTGGGGGGACTGAGAGACACCAGTCAGTGTACAGATATCTCCCTGAGAGAGAGAGGGGGGACTGAGAGACACCAGTCAGTGTACAGATATCTCCCTGAGAGAGAGAGGGGACTGAGAGACACCAGTCAGTGTACAGATATCTCCCTGAGAGAGAGAGAGGGGACTGAGAGACACCAGTCAGTGTACAGATATCTCCCTGAGAGAGAGAGAGGGGACTGAGAGACACCAGTCTGTGTACAGATATCTCCCTGAGAGAGAGAGAGAGGGGGGACTGAGATACACCAGTCAGTGTACAGATATCTCCCTGAGAGAGAGAGGGGGGACTGAGAGACACCAGTCAGTGTACAGATATCTCCCTGAGAGAGAGAGAGAGAGGGGACTGAGAGACACCAGTCAGTGTACAGATATCTCCCTGAGAGAGAGAGAGAGAGGGAACTGAGAGACACCAGTCAGTACACAGATATCTCCCTGAGAGAGAGGGGGGACTGAGAGACACCAGTCAGTGTACAGATATCTCCCTGAGAGAGAGAGAGAGAGAGGGGTCTGAGAGACACCAGTCAGTGTACAGATATCTCCCAGAGAGAGTGGGGACTGAGAGACACCATTCAGTGTACAGATATCTCCCTGAGAGAGAGGGGGGACTGAGAGACACCAGTCAGTACACAGATATCTCCCTGAGAGAGAGAGAGAGAGAGGGGTCTGAGAGACACCAGTCAGTGTACAGATATCTCCCAGAGAGAGTGGGGACTGAGAGACACCAGTCAGTGTACAGATATCTCCCTGAGAGAGAGGGGGGACTGAGACTCACCAGTCAGTGTACAGATATCTCCCTGAGAGAGAGAGAGGGGACTGAGAGACACCAGTCAGTGTACAGATATCTCCCTGAGAGAGAGAGGGGGGACTGAGAGACACCAGTCAGTGTACAGATATCTCCCTGAGAGAGAGGGGACTGAGAGACACCAGTCAGTGTACAGATATCTCCCTGAGAGAGAGGGGGGACTGAGAGACACCAGTCAGTACACAGATATCTCCCTGAGAGAGAGAGAGAGAGAGGGGTCTGAGAGACACCAGTCAGTGTACAGATATCTCCCAGAGAGAGTGGGGACTGAGAGACACCAGTCAGTGTACAGATATCTCCCTGAGAGAGAGGGGGGACTGAGACTCACCAGTCAGTGTACAGATATCTCCCTGAGAGAGAGAGAGGGGACTGAGAGACACCAGTCAGTGTACAGATATCTCCCTGAGAGAGAGAGGGGGGACTGAGAGACACCAGTCAGTGTACAGATATCTCCCTGAGAGAGAGGGGACTGAGAGACACCAGTCAGTGTACAGATATCTCAATGAGAGAGAGAGGGGACTGAGAGACACCAGCCAGTGTACAGATATCTCCCTGAGAGAGGGGGGACTGAGAGACACCAGTCAGTGTACAGATATCTCCCTGAGAGAGAGAGAGAGAGGGGTCTGAGAGACACCAGTCAGTGTACAGATATCTCCCTGAGAGAGAGTGGGGACTGAGAGACACCTGTCAGTGTACAGATATCTCCCTGAGAGAGAGAGCGGGGACTGAGAGACACCAGTCAGTGTACAGATATCTCAATGAGAGAGAGAGGGGACTGAGAGACACCAACCAGTGTACAGATATCTCCCTGAGAGAGGGGGGACTGAGAGACACCAGTCAGTGTACAGATATCTCCCTGAGAGAGGGGACTGCGAGACACCAGTCAGTGTACAGATATCTCCCTGAGAGAGAGAGAGAGAGGGGGGACTGAGAGACACCAGTCAGTGTACAGATATCTCCCTGAGAGAGAGAGAGGGGACTGAGAGACACCAGTCAGTGTACAGATATCTCCCTGAGAGAGAGAGGGGGGACTGAGAGACACCAGTCAGTGTACAGATATCTCCCTGACAGAGAGAGGGGGGACTGAGAGACACCAGTCAGTGTACAGATATCTCCCTAAGAGAGAGAGAGGGGACTGAGAGACACCAGTCAGTGTACAGATATCTCCCTGAGAGAGAGAGAGGGGACTGAGAGACACCAGTCAGTGTACAGATATCTCCCTGAGAGAGAGAGGGGGGACTGAGAGACACCAGTCAGTGTACAGATATCTCCCTGACAGAGAGAGGGGGGACTGAGAGACACCAGTCAGTGTACAGATATCTCCCTGAGAGAGAGAGGGGACTGAGAGACACCAGTCAGTGTACAGATATCACCCTGAGAGAGTGGGGGGACTGAGAGACACCAGTCAGTGTACAGATATCTCCCTGAGAGAGAGAGAGAGAGAGGGGACTGAGAGACACCAGTCAGTGTACAGATATCTCCCTGAGAGAGAGAGAGGGGACTGAGAGACACCAGTCAGTGTACAGATATCTCCCTGAGAGAGAGAGGGGGGACTGAGAGACACCAGTCAGTGTACAGATATCTCCCTGAGAGAGTGGGGGGACTGAGAGACACGAGTCAGTGTACAGATATCTCCCTGAGAGAGAGAGAGAGGGGACTGAGAGACACCAGTCAGTGTACAGATATCTCCCTGAGAGAGAGAGAGAGGGGGGACTGAGAGACACCAGTCAGTGTACAGATATCTCCCTGAGAGAGAGAGAGGGGACTGAGAGACCCCAGTCAGTGTACAGATATCTCCCTGAGAGAGAGGGGACTGAGAGACACCAGTCAGTGTACAGATAACTCCCTGAGAGAGAGACGGGACTGAGAGACACCAGTCAGTGTACAGATATCTCCCTGAGAGAGGGGGGACTGAGAGACACCAGTCAGTGTACAGATATCTCCCTGAGAGAGAGAGAGAGAGAGGAGTCTGAGAGACACCAGTCAGTGTACAAATATCTCCCTGAGAGAGAGAGGGGACTGAGAGACACCAGTCAGTGTACAGATATCTCCCTGAGAGAGAGAGAGGGGACTGAGAGACACCAGTCAGTGTACAGATATCTCCCTGAGAGAGAGGGGGGACTGAGACTCACCAGTCAGTGTACAGATATCTCCCTGAGAGAGAGGGGACTGAGAGACACCAGTCAATGTACAGATATCTCCCTGAGAGAGAGGGGGGACTGAGAGACACCAGTCAGTGTACAGATATCTCCCTGAGAGAGAGAGGGGACTGAGAGACACCTGTCAGTGTACAGATATCTCCCTGAGAGAGAGAGGGGGGACTGAGAGACACCAGTCAGTGTACAGATATCTCCCTGAGAGAGAGGGGACTGAGAGACACCAGTCAGTGTACAGATATCTCCCTGAGAGAGAGAGAGAGAGGGGTCTGAGAGACACCAGTCAGTGTACAGATATCTCCCTGAGAGAGAGGGGGGACTGAGAGACACCAGTCAGTGTACAGATATCTCCCTGAGAGAGAGAGAGAGAGGGGTCTGAGAGACACCAGTCAGTGTACAGATATCTCCCTGAGAGAGAGGGGGGACTGAGAGACACCAGTCAGTGTACAGATATCTCCCTGAGAGAGAGGGGACTGAGAGACACCAGTCAGTGTACAGATATCTCCCTGAGAGAGAGAGACAGAGGGGTCTGAGAGACACCAGTCAGTGTACAGATATCTCCCTGAGAGAGAGGGGACTGAGAGACACCAGTCAGTGTACAGATATCTCCCTGAGAGAGGGGAGACTGAGAGACACCAGTCAGTGTACAGATATCACCCTGAGAGAGAGAGGGAGGACTGAGAGACACCAGTCAGTGTACAGATATCTCCCTGAGAGAGAGAGGGGGGACTGAGAGACACCAGTCAGTGTACAGATATCTCCCTGAGAGAGAGAGAGAGAGGGATCTGAGAGACACCAGTCAGTGTACAGCTATCTCCCTGTGAGAGAGGGGACTGAGAGACACCAGTCAGTGTACAGATATCTCCCTGAGAGAGAGTGGGGACTGAGAGACACCTGTCAGTGTACAGATATCTCCCTGAGAGAGAGAGGGGACTCAGAGACACCAGTCAGTGTACAGATATCTCCCTGAGAGCGATAGAGAGAGGGGTCTGAGAGACACCATTCAGTGTACAGATATCTCCCTGAGAGAGAGAGGGGGGACTGAGAGACACCAGTCAGTGTACAGATATCTCCCTGAGAGAGAGAGAGGGGACTGAGAGACACCAGTCAGTGTACAGATATCTCCCTGAGAGAGAGAGAGAGGGGACTGAGAGACACCAGTCAGTGTACAGATATCTCCCTGAGAGAGGGGGGACTGAGAGACACCAGTCAGTGTACTGATATCTCCCTGAGAGAGAGAGAGGGGACTGAGAGACACCAGTCAGTGTTCAGATATCTCCCTGAGAGAGAGGGGGGACTGAGAGACACCAGTCAGTGTACAGATATTCCCCTGAGAGAGAGAGAGGGGACTGAGAGACACCAGTCAGTGTACAGATATCTCCCTGAGAGAGAGGGGACTGAGAGACACCAGTCAGTGTACAGATATCTCCCTGAGAGAGACGGGACTGAGAGACACCAGTCAGTGTACAGATATCTCCCAGAGAGAGAGAGGGGGGACTGAGAGACACCAGTCAGTGTACAGATATCACCCTGAGAGAGAGAGGGGACTGAGAGACACCAGTCAGTGTACAGGTATCACCCTGAGAGAGGGGGGGGGGAACTGAGAGACACCAGTCAGTGTACAGGTATCTCCCTGAGAGAGAGGGGACTGAGAGACACCAGTCAGTGTATAGATAGCTCCCTGAGAGAGAGAGAGGGGACTGAGAGACACCAGTCAGTGTACAGATATCTCCCTGAGAGAGAGGGGGCACTGAGAGACTCCAGTCAGTATACAGATATCTCCCTGAGAGAAAGGGGACTGAGAGACACCAGTCAGTGTACAGGTATCTCCCTGAGAGAGGGGGGACTGAGAGACACCAGTCAGTGTACAGATATCACCCTGAGAGAGAGAGGTGTCTGAGAGACACCATTCTGTGTAAAGATATCTCCCTGAGAGAGAGTGGGGACTGAGAGACACCAGTCAGTGTACAGATATCTCCCTGAGAGAGAGGGGACTGAGAGATACCAGTCAGTGTACAGATATCTCCCTGAGAGAGAGAGGGGACTGTGAGACACCAGTCAGTGTACAGATATCTCCCTGCGAGAGAGAGGGGGGACTGAGAGACACCAGTCAGTGTACAGATATCTCCCTAAGAGAGAGGGGGGGGACTGAGAGACACCAGTCAGTGTACAGATATCTCCCTGAGAGAGAGAGGGGGGACTGAGATACACCAGTCAGTGTACAGATATCTCACTGAGAGAGAGGGGACTGAGAGACACCAGTCAGTGTACAGATATCTCCCTGAGAGAGAGAGGGGGGACTGAGAGACACCAGTCAGTGTACAGATATCTCCCTGAGAGAGAGAGGGGGGACTGACAGACACCAGTCAGTGTACAGATATCTCCCTGAGAGAGAGAGGGGGGGACAGAGAGACCCCAGTCAGTGTACAGATACCTCCCTGAGAGAGAGAGGGGACTGAGAGACACCAGTCAGTGTACAGATATGTCCCTGAGAGAGGGGGGGGACTGAGAGACACCAGTCAGTGTACAGATATCTCCCTGAGAGAGAGAGGGGACTGAGAGACACCAGTCAGTGTACAGATATCTTCCTGAGAGAGAGAGAGGGGACTGAGAGACACCAGACAGTGTACAGATATGTCCCTGAGAGAGGGGGGGGACTGAGAGACACCAGTCAGTGTACAGATATCTCCCTGAGAGAGAGAGGGGACTGAGAGACACCAGTCAGTGTACAGATATCTTCCTGAGAGAGAGAGAGGGGACTGAGAGACACCAGTCAGTGTACAGATATCTCCCTGAGAGAGAGGGGGGACTGAGAGACACCAGGCAGTGTACAGATATCTCCCTGAGAGAGAGCTGGGACTGTGAGTCACCAGTCAGTGTACAGATATCTCCCTGAGAGAGAGAGGGGTCTGAGAGACACCAGTCAGTGTACAGATATCTCCCTGAGAGAGAGAGCGGGGACTGAGAGACACCAGTCAGTGTACAGATATCTCCCTGATAGAGAGAGGGGACTGAGAGACACCAGTCAGTGTACAGATATCTCCCTGAGAGAGAGAGGGGACTGAGAGACACCAGTCAGTGTACAGATATCTCCCTGAGAGAGAGAGCGGGGACTGAGAGACACCAGTCAGTGTACAGATATCTCCCTGAGAGAGAGAGGGGACTGAGAGACACCAGACAGTGTACAGATATCTCCCTGAGAGAGAGGGGACTGAGAGACACCAGTCAGTGTACAGATATCTCCCTGAGAGAGAGAGGGGACTGAGAGACACCAGTCAGTGTACAGATATCTCCCTGAGAGAGAGAGAGGGGACTGAGAGACACCAGTCAGTGTACAGATATCTCCCTGAGAGAGAGGGGACTGAGACACACCAGTCAGTTTACAGATATCTCCCTGAGAGAGAGAGAGAGGGGACTGAGAGACACCAGTCAGTGTACAGATATCTCCCTGAGAGAGAGGGGGGACTGAGAGACACCAGTCAGTCTACAGATATCTCCCTGAGAGAGAGAGGGGACTGAGAGACACCAGTCAGTGTACAGATATCTCCCTGAGAGAGAGAGAGGGGACTGGAGACGCCAGTCAGTGTACAGATATCTCCCTGAGAGAGAGAGAGGGGGCACTGAGAGACACCAGTCAGTGTACAGATATCTCCCTGAGAGAGAGAGAGAGGGGACTGAGAGACACAAGTCAGTGTACAGATGTCTCCCTGTGAGAGAGTGGGGACTGAGAGACTCCAGTCAGTGTACAGATATCTCCCTGTGAGAGAGTGGGGACTGAGAGACTCCAGTCAGTGTACAGATATCACCCTGAGAGAGAGAGGGGACTGAGAGACACCAGTCAGTGTACAGATATCTCCCTGAGAGAGAGAGAGGACTGAGAGACACCAGTCAGTTTACAGATATCTCCCTGAGAGAGAGGGGGGACTGAGAGACACCAGTCAGAGTACAGATATCTCCCTGAGAGAGAGAGAGGACTGAGAGACACCAGTCAGTGTACAGATATCTCCCTGAGAGAAAGAGGGGACTGAGAGATACCAGTCAGTGTACAGATATCTCCCTGAGAGAGAGAGAGGGGACTGAGAGACACCAGTCAGTGTACAGATATCTCCCTGCGAGAGGGGGAGGACTGAGAGACACCAGTCAGTGCACAGATATCTCCCTGAGAGAGAGAGAGAGAGGGGTCTGAGAGACACCAGTCAGTGTACAGATATCTCCCTGAGAGAGAGAGGGGAGTGAGAGACCCCAGTCAGTGTACAGATATCTCCCTGAGAGAGAGAGAGAGGGGACTGAGAGACACCAGTCAGTGTACAGATATCTCCCTGAGAGAGAGAGAGAGAGGGGTCTGAGAGACACCAGTCAGTGCACAGATATCTCCCTGAGAGAGAGAGAGAGAGGGGTCTGAGAGACACCAGTCAGTGTACAGATATCTCCCTGAGAGAGAGGGGACTGAGAGACACCAGTCAGTGTACAGGTAACTCCCTGAGAGAGAGAGGGGACTGAGAGACACCAGTCAGTGTACAGATATCTCCCTGAGAGAGGGGGGACTGAGAGACACCAGTCAGTGTACAGATATCTCCCTGAGAGAGAGAGAGAGGAGTCTGAGAGACACCAGTCAGTGTCCAGATATCTCCCTGAGAGAGAGAGAGAGAGGACTGAGAGACACCAGTCAGTGTACAGATATCTCCCTGAGAGAGAGAGGGGACTGAGAGACACCAGTCAGTGTACAGATATCTCCCTGAGAGAGAGAGAGGGGACTGAGAGACACCAGTCAGTGTACAGATATCTCCCTGAGAGAGAGAGAGAGAGGACTGAGAGACACCAGTCAGTGTACAGATATCTCCCTGAGAGAGAGAGGGGACTGAGAGACACCAGTCAGTGTACAGATATCTCCCTGAGAGAGAGAGGGGACTGAGAGACACCAGTCAGAGTACAGATATCTCCCTGAGAGAGAGAGGGGGGACTGAGAGACACCAGTCAGTGTACAGATATCTCCCTGAGAGAGAGAGAGAGAGGACTGAGAGACACCAGTCAGTGTACAGATATCTCCCTGAGAGAGAGAGGGGACTGAGAGACACCAGTCAGAGTACAGATATCTCCCTGAGCGAGAGAGGGGACTGAGAGACACCAGTCAGTGTATAGATATCTCCCTGAGAGACGGGGAGGGGGACTTAGAGACACCAGTCAGTGTACAGATATCACACTGAGAGAGAGAGAGGGGACTGAGAGACACCAGTCAGTGTACAGATACCTCCCTGAGAGAGAGAGGGGACTGAGAGACACCAGTCAGTGTACAGATATCTCCCTGAGAGAGAGAGAGGGGACTGAGAGACACCAGTCAGTGTACAGATATCTCCCTGAGAGAGAGAGAGGACTGATAGGCACCAGTCAGTGTATAGATATCTCCCTGAGAGAGAGAGAGAGAGAGAGGGGGGGGACTGAGAGACACCAGTCAGTGTACAGATATCTCCCTGAGAGAGAGAGAGGGGACTGAGAGACACCAGTCAGTGTACAGATATCTCCCTGAGAGAGAGGGGACTGAGAGACACCAGTCAGTGTACAGATATCACCCTGAGAGAGAGAGGGGTCTGAGAGACACCAGTCAGTGTACAGGTATCTCCCTGAAAGAGAGGGGACTGAGAGACACCAGTCAGTGTACAGATAGCTCCCTGAGAGAGAGAGAGGGGACTGAGAGACACCAGTCAGGTTACAGATATCTCCCTGAGAGAGAGAGGGGACTGAGAGACACCAGTCAGTGTACAGATATCTCCCTGAGAGAGAGGGGGGACTGAGAGACACCAGTCAGTGTACAGATATCTCCCTGAGAGAGAGGGGACTGAGAGACACCAGTCAGTGTACAGATATCTCCCCGAGAGAGAGGGGACTGAGATACACCAGTCAGTGTACAGATATCTCCCTGAGAGAGAGAGGGGACTGAGAGACACCAGTCAGTGTACAGATATCTCCCTGAGAGAGAGAGCGGGGACTGAGAGACACCAGTCAGTGTACAGATATCTCCCTGAGAGAGAGAGGTGTCTGAGAGACACCATTCTGTGTAAAGATATCTCCCTGAGAGAGAGTGGGGACTGAGAGACACCAGTCAGTGTACAGATATCTCCCTGAGAGAGAGAGAGGGGACTGAGAGACACCAGTCAGTGTACAGATATCTCCCTGAGAGAGAGAGGGGACTGAGAGACACCAGTCTGTGTACAGATATCTCCCTGAGAGAGAGAGGGGACTGAGAGACACCAGTCAGTGTACAGATATCTCCCTGAGAGAGAGGGGACTGAGAGACACCAGTCAGTGTACAGATATCTCCCTGAGAGAGAGAGGGGACTGAGAGACACAAGTCAGTGTACAGATATCTCCCTGCGAGAGAGAGGGGGGACTGAGAGACACCAGTCAGTGTACAGATATCTCCCTGAGAGAGAGAGGGGGGGCTGAGAGACACCAGTCAGTGTACAGATATCTCCCTGAGAGAGAGGGGACTGAGAGACACCAGTCAGTGTACAGATATCTCCCTGAGAGTGAGAGAGGGGATTGAGAGACACCAGGCAGTGTACAGATATCTCCCTGAGAGAGAGGGGGGGACTGAGAGACACCAGTCAGTGTACAGATATCTCCCTGAGAGAGAGGGGGGACTGAGAGACACCAGTCAGTGTACAGATATCTCGGTGAGAGAGAGCGGGGACTGTGAGACACCAGTCAGTGTACAGATATCTCCCTGAGAGAGAGGGGGGACTGAGAGACACCAGTCAGTGTACAGATATCTCCCTGAGAGAGAGGGGGGACTGAGAGACACCAGTCAGTGTACAGATATCTCCCTGAGAGAGATAGGGGTCTGAGAGACACCAGTCAGTGTACAGATATGTCCCTGAGAGAGGGGGGGGACTGAGAGACACCAGTCAGTGTACAGATATCCCCCTGAGAGAGAGAGGGTTCTGAGAGACACCAGTCAGTGGACAGATATCTTCCTGAGAGAGAGAGAGGGGACTGAGAGACACCAGTCAGTGTACAGATATCTCCCTGAGAGAGAGCGGGGACTGTGAGTCACCAGTCAGTGTACAGATATCTCCCTGAGAGAGAGAGGGGTCTGAGAGACACCAGTCAGTGTACAGATATCTCCCTGAGAGAGAGAGCGGGAACTGAGAGACACCAGTCAGTGTACAGATATCTCCCTGAGAGAGTTGGGGGACTGAGACACACCAGTCAGTGTACAGATATCTCCCTGAGAGAGAGAGGGGACTGAGAGATACCAGTCTGTGTACAGATATCTCCCTGAGAGAGAGGGGACTGAGAGACACCAGTCAGTTTACAGATATCTCCCTGAGAGAGAGAGAGAGGGGACTGAGAGACACCAGTCAGTGTACAGATATCTCCCTGAGAGAGAGGGGGGACTGAGCGACACCAGTCAGTCGACAGATATCTCCCTGAGAGAGAGAGGGGATTGAGAGACACCAGTCAGTGTACAGATATCTCCCTGAGAGAGAGAGAGGGGACTGGAGACGCCAGTCAGTGTACAGATATCTCCCTGAGAGAGAGAGAGGGGGCACTGAGAGACACCAGTCAGTGTACAGATATCTCCCTGAGAGAGAGAGAGGGGGCACTGAGAGGCACCAGTCAGTGTACAGATATCTCCCTGAGAGAGAGAGAGTGGGGACTGAGAGACTCCAGTCAGTGTACAGATATCTCCCTGTGAGAGAGTGGGGACTGAGAGACTCCAGTCAGTGTACAGATATCACCCTGAGAGAGAGAGGGGACTGAGAGACACCAGTCAGTGTACAGATATCTCCCTGAGAGAGAGAGGGGACTGACAGACACCAGTCAGAGTACAGATATCTCCCTGAGCGAGAGAGGGGACTGAGAGACACCAGTCAGTGTACAGATATCTCACTGAGAGAAAGGGGGGACTGAGAGAAACCAGTCAGTGTACAGATATCTCCATGAGAGAGAGAGAGAGAGGAATGAGAGACACCAGTCAGTGTACAGATATCTCCCTGAGAGAGAGAGGGGACTGAGAGACACCAGTCAATGTACAGATATCTCCCTGAGAGAGAGAAGGGACTGAGAGACACCAGTCAGTGTACAGATATCTCCCTGAGAGAGAGAGGGGACTGAGAGATACCAGTCAGTGTACAGATATCTCCCTGAGAGAGAGAGGGGACTGAGAGACACCAGTCAGTGTACAGATATCTCCCTGAGAGAGAGAGGGGACTGAGAGACACCAGTCAGTGTACAGATATCTCCCTGCGAGAGGGGGAGGACTGAGAGACACCAGTCAGTGCACAGATATTCCCCTGAGAGAGAGAGAGGGGGGACTGAGAGAAGCCAGTCAGTGTACAGATATCTCCCTGAGAGGGAGGGGACTGAGAGACACCAGTCAGTGTACAGATATCTCCCTGAGAGAGAGGGGGGACTGAGAGACACCAGTCAGTGTACAGATATCTCCCTGAGAGAGAGGGGACTGAGAGACACCAGTCAGTGTACCGATATCTCCCTGAGAGAGAGGGGACTGAGAGACACCAGTCAGTGTACAGATATCACCCTGAGAGAGAGAGGGGACTGAGAGACACCAGTCAGTGTACAGATATCTCCCTGCGAGAGAGAGAGGGGACTGAGAGACACCAGTCAGTGTACAGATATCTCCCTGAGAGAGAGAGGGGACTGAGAGACACCAGTCAGTGTACAGATATCTCCCTGAGAGAGAGGGGACTGAGAGACACCAGTCAGTGTACAGATATCTTCCTGAGAGAGAGAGAGGGGACTGAGAGACACCAGTCAGTGTACAGATATCTCCCTGAGAGAGAGCGGGGATTGTGAGACACCAGTCAGTGTACAGATATCTCCCTGAGAGAGAGAGGGGTCTGAGAGACACCTGTCAGTGTACAGATATCTCCCTGAGAGAGAGAGGGGACTGACAGACACCAGTCAGTGTACAGATATCTCCCTGAGAGAGTTGGGGGACTGAGAGACAGCAGTCAATTTACAGATATCTCCCTGAGAGAGAAAGAGAGGGGACTGAGAGACACCAGTCAGTGTACAGATATCTCCCTGAGAGAGAGGGGGGACTGAGAGACACCAGTCAGTCTACAGATATCTCCCTGAGAGAGAGAGGGGACTGAGAGACACCAGTCAGTGTACAGATATCTCCCTGAGAGAGAGAGAGGGGACTGGAGACGCCAGTCAGTGTACAGATATCTCCCTGAGAGAGGGGGG
Organism: Chiloscyllium punctatum; assembly: GCF_047496795.1. Classification (NCBI taxonomy): domain Eukaryota; kingdom Metazoa; phylum Chordata; class Chondrichthyes; order Orectolobiformes; family Hemiscylliidae; genus Chiloscyllium; species Chiloscyllium punctatum. Next base: position 132,863 of record NW_027309974.1, on the reverse strand, counting down.
ACTGAGAGACACCAGTCAGTGTACAGATATCTCCCTGAGAGAGGGGACTGAGAGACACCAGTCAGTGTAAAGATAACTCCCTGAGAGAGAGAGGGGACTGAGAGACACCAGTCAGTGTACAGATATCTCCCTGAGAGAGAGAAGGGACTGAGAGACACCAGTCAGTGTACAGATATCTCCCTGAGAGAGAGAGAGAGGACTGAGAGACACCAGTCAGTGTACAGATATCTCCCTGAGAGAGAGAGAGGGGGCACTGAGAGACACCAGTCAGTGTACAGATATCTCCCTGAGAGAGAGAGGAGACAGAGAGACACCAGTCAGTGTACAGATATCTCCCTGAGAGAGGGGACTGAGAGACACCAGTCAGTGTACAGATATCTCCCTGAGAGAGAGAGGGGACTGAGAGACACCAGTCAGTGTACAGATATCTCCCTGAGAGAGAGAGAGGGGGCACTGAGAGACACCAGTCAGTGTACAGATATCTCCCTGAGAGAGGGGGGACTGAGAGACACCAGTCAGTGTACAGATATCTCCCTGAGAGAGAGAGGAGACAGAGAGACACCAGACAGTGTACAGATATCTCCCTGAGAGAGAGAGAGGGGACTAAGAGACACCAGTCAGTGTACAGATATCTCCCTGAGAGAGAGAGAGGGGACTGAGAGACACCAGTCAGTGTACAGATATCTCCCTGAGAGAGAGAGAGGGGGCACTGAGAGACACCAGTCAGTGTACAGATATCTCCCTGAGAGAGGGCGGACTGAGAGACACCAGTCAGTGTACAGATATCTCCCTGAGAGAGGGGACTGAGAGACACCAGTCAGTGTACAGATATCTCCCTGAGAGAGAGAGAGAGGGGACTGAGAGACACAAGTCAGTGTACAGATATCTCCCTGAGAGAGAGAGTGGACTGAGAGACACCAGTCAGTGTATTGATATCTCCCTGAGGGAGAGAGGGGACCGAGAGACACCAGTCAGTGTACAGATATCTCCCTGAGAGAGAGAGAGGGGGCACTGAGAGACACCAGTCAGTGTACAGATATCTCCCTCAGAGAGAGAGAGAGGGGACTGAGAGACACAAGTCAGTGTACAGATATCTCCCTGAGAGAGAGAGAGAGAGGGGACTGAGAGACACCAGTCAGTGTACAGATATCTCCCTGTGAGAGAGTGGGGACTGAGAGACACCAGTCAGTGTACAGATATCACCCTGAGAGACAGAGGGGACTTAGAGACACCAGTCAGTGTACAGATATCTCCCTGAGAGAGAGAGGGGACTGAGAGACACCAGTCAGAGTACAGATATCTCCCTGAGCGAGAGAGGGGACTGAGAGACACCAGTCAGTGGACAGATATCTCACTGAGAGAAAGGGGGGACTGAGAGAAACCAGTCAGTGTACAGATATCTCCATGAGAGAGAGAGAGGGAGGAATGAGAGACACCAGTCAGTGTACAGATATCTCCCTGAGAGAGAGGGGACTGAGAGTCACCAGTCAGTGTACAGATATCTCCCTGAGAGAGAGAGGGGAGTGAGAGACACCAGTCAGTGTACAGATATCTCCCTGAGAGAGAGAGGGGACTGAGAGACACCAGTCAGTGTACAGATATCTCCCTGAGAGAGAGAGGGGACTGAGAGACACCAGTCAGTGTACAGATATCTCCCTGAGAGAGAGAGAGGGGACTGAGAGACACCAGTCAGTGTACAGATATCTCCCTGAGAAAGAGAGGGGGGACTGAGAGACACCAGGCAGTGTACAGATATCTCCCTGAGAGAGAGAGGGGACTGAGAGACACCAGTCAGTTTACAGATATCTCCCTGAGAGAGAGAGGGGACTGAGATACACCAGTCAGTGTACAGATATCTCCCTGAGAGAGAGAGGGGACTGACAGACACCAGTCAGAGTACAGATATCTCCCTGAGCGAGAGAGGGGACTGAGAGACACCAGTCAGTGTACAGATATCTCACTGAGAGAAAGGGGGGACTGAGAGACACCAGTCAGTGTACAGGTAACTCCCTGAGAGAGAGAGGGGACTGAGAGACACCAGTCAGTGTACAGATATCACCCTGAGAGAGAGGGGACTGAGAGACACCAGTCAGTGTACAGATATCTCCCTGAGAGAGAGAGAGAGGAGTCTGAGAGACACCAGTCAGTGTCCAGATATCTCCCTGAGAGAGAGAGAGAGAGGACTGAGAGACACCAGTCAGTGTACAGATATCTCCCTGAGAGAGAGAGAGAGGGGACTGAGAGACACCAGTCAGTGTACAGATATCTCCCTGAGAGAGAGCGGGGATTGTGAGACACCAGTCAGTGTACAGATATCTCCCTGAGAGAGAGAGGGGTCTGAGAGACACCAGTCAGTGTACAGATATCTCCCTGAGAGAGAGAGGGGACTGACAGACACCAGTCAGTGTACAGATATCTCCCTGAGAGAGTTGGGGGACTGAGAGACAGCAGTCAGTTTACAGATATCTCCCTGAGAGAGAAAGAGAGGGGACTGAGAGACACCAGTCAGTGTACAGATATCTCCCTGAGAGAGAGGGGGGACTGAGAGACACCAGTCAGTCTACAGATATCTCCCTGAGAGAGAGAGGGGACTGAGAGACACCAGTCAGTGTACAGATATCTCCTTGAGAGAGAGAGAGGGGACTGGAGACGCCAGTCAGTGTACAGATATCTCCCTGAGAGAGGGGGGACTGAGAGACACCAGTCAGTGTACAGATATCTCCCTGAGAGAGGGGACTGAGAGACACCAGTCAGTGTAAAGATAACTCCCTGAGAGAGAGAGGGGACTGAGAGACACCAGTCAGTGTACAGATATCTCCCTGAGAGAGAGAAGGGACTGAGAGACACCAGTCAGTGTACAGATATCTCCCTGAGAGAGAGAGAGAGGACTGAGAGACACCAGTCAGTGTACAGATATCTCCCTGAGAGAGAGAGAGGGGGCACTGAGAGACACCAGTCAGTGTACAGATATCTCCCTGAGAGAGAGAGGAGACAGAGAGACACCAGTCAGTGTACAGATATCTCCCTGAGAGAGGGGACTGAGAGACACCAGTCAGTGTACAGATATCTCCCTGAGAGAGAGAGGGGACTGAGAGACACCAGTCAGTGTACAGATATCTCCCTGAGAGAGAGAGAGGGGGCACTGAGAGACACCAGTCAGTGTACAGATATCTCCCTGAGAGAGGGGGGACTGAGAGACACCAGTCAGTGTACAGATATCTCCCTGAGAGAGAGAGGAGACAGAGAGACACCAGACAGTGTACAGATATCTCCCTGAGAGAGAGAGAGGGGACTAAGAGACACCAGTCAGTGTACAGATATCTCCCTGAGAGAGAGAGAGGGGACTGAGAGACACCAGTCAGTGTACAGATATCTCCCTGAGAGAGAGAGAGGGGGCACTGAGAGACACCAGTCAGTGTACAGATATCTCCCTGAGAGAGGGCGGACTGAGAGACACCAGTCAGTGTACAGATATCTCCCTGAGAGAGGGGACTGAGAGACACCAGTCAGTGTACAGATATCTCCCTGAGAGAGAGAGAGAGGGGACTGAGAGACACAAGTCAGTGTACAGATATCTCCCTGAGAGAGAGAGTGGACTGAGAGACACCAGTCAGTGTATTGATATCTCCCTGAGGGAGAGAGGGGACCGAGAGACACCAGTCAGTGTACAGATATCTCCCTGAGAGAGAGAGAGGGGGCACTGAGAGACACCAGTCAGTGTACAGATATCTCCCTCAGAGAGAGAGAGAGGGGACTGAGAGACACAAGTCAGTGTACAGATATCTCCCTGAGAGAGAGAGAGAGGGGACTGAGAGACACCAGTCAGTGTACAGATATCTCCCTGTGAGAGAGTGGGGACTGAGAGACACCAGTCAGTGTACAGATATCACCCTGAGAGACAGAGGGGACTTAGAGACACCAGTCAGTGTACAGATATCTCCCTGAGAGAGAGAGGGGACTGAGAGACACCAGTCAGAGTACAGATATCTCCCTGAGCGAGAGAGGGGACTGAGAGACACCAGTCAGTGGACAGATATCTCACTGAGAGAAAGGGGGGACTGAGAGAAACCAGTCAGTGTACAGATATCTCCATGAGAGAGAGAGAGGGAGGAATGAGAGACACCAGTCAGTGTACAGATATCTCCCTGAGAGAGAGGGGACTGAGAGTCACCAGTCAGTGTACAGATATCTCCCTGAGAGAGAGAGGGGAGTGAGAGACACCAGTCAGTGTACAGATATCTCCCTGAGAGAGAGAGGGGACTGAGAGACACCAGTCAGTGTACAGATATCTCCCTGAGAGAGAGAGGGGACTGAGAGACACCAGTCAGTGTACAGATATCTCCCTGAGAGAGAGAGAGGGGACTGAGAGACACCAGTCAGTGTACAGATATCTCCCTGAGAAAGAGAGGGGGGACTGAGAGACACCAGTCAGTGTACAGATATCTCCCTGAGAGAGAGAGGGGACTGAGAGACACCAGTCAGTTTACAGATATCTCCCTGAGAGAGAGAGGGGACTGAGATACACCAGTCAGTGTACAGATATCTCCCTGAGAGAGAGAGGGGACTGACAGACACCAGTCAGAGTACAGATATCTCCCTGAGCGAGAGAGGGGACTGAGAGACACCAGTCAGTGTACAGATATCTCACTGAGAGAAAGGGGGGACTGAGAGAAACCAGTCAGTGTACAGATATCTCCATGAGAGAGAGAGAGAGAGAGGAATGAGAGACACCAGTCAGTGTACAGATATCTCCCTGAGAGAGAGAGGGGACTGAGAGACACCAGTCAATGTACAGATATCTCCCTGAGAGAGAGAGGGGACTGAGAGACACCAGTCAGTGTACAGATATCTCCCTGAGAGAGAGAGGGGACTGAGAGATACCAGTCAGTTTACAGATATCTCCCTGAGAGAGAGAGGGGACTGAGAGACACCAGTCAGTGTACAGATATCTCCCTGAGAGAGAGGGGGGACTGAGAGACACCAGTCAGTGTACAGATATCTCCCTGAGAGAGAGGGGACTGAGAGACACCAGTCAGTGTACAGATATCTCCCCGAGAGAGAGGGGACTGAGATACACCAGTCAGTGTACAGATATCTCCCTGAGAGAGAGAGGGGACTGAGAGACACCAGTCAGTGTACAGATATCTCCCTGAGAGAGAGAGCGGGGACTGAGAGACACCAGTCAGTGTACAGATATCTCCCTGAGAGAGAGAGGTGTCTGAGAGACACCATTCTGTGTAAAGATATCTCCCTGAGAGAGAGTGGGGACTGAGAGACACCAGTCAGTGTACAGATATCTCCCTGAGAGAGAGGGGACTGAGAGACACCAGTCAGTGTACAGATATCTCCCTGAGAGAGAGAGGGGACTGAGAGACACAAGTCAGTGTACAGATATCTCCCTGCGAGAGAGAGGGGGGACTGAGAGACACCAGTCAGTGTACAGATATCTCCCTGAGAGAGAGAGGGGGGGCTGAGAGACACCAGTCAGTGTACAGATATCTCCCTGAGAGAGAGGGGACTGAGAGACACCAGTCAGTGTACAGATATCTCCCTGAGAGTGAGAGAGGGGATTGAGAGACACCAGGCAGTGTACAGATATCTCCCTGAGAGAGAGGGGGGGACTGAGAGACACCAGTCAGTGTACAGATATCTCCCTGAGAGAGAGGGGGGACTGAGAGACACCAGTCAGTGTACAGATATCTCGGTGAGAGAGAGCGGGGACTGTGAGACACCAGTCAGTGTACAGATATGTCCCTGAGAGAGGGGGGGGACTGAGAGACACCAGTCAGTGTACAGATATCCCCCTGAGAGAGAGAGGGTTCTGAGAGACACCAGTCAGTGGACAGATATCTTCCTGAGAGAGAGAGAGGGGACTGAGAGACACCAGTCAGTGTACAGATATCTCCCTGAGAGAGAGCGGGGACTGTGAGTCACCAGTCAGTGTACAGATATCTCCCTGAGAGAGAGAGGGGTCTGAGAGACACCAGTCAGTGTACAGATATCTCCCTGAGAGAGAGAGCGGGAACTGAGAGACACCAGTCAGTGTACAGATATCTCCCTGAGAGAGAGAGGGGGGACTGAGAGACACCAGTCAGTGTACAGATATCTCCCTGACAGAGAGAGAGGGGGGACTGAGAGACACCAGTCAGTGTACAGATATCTCCCTGAGAGAGTTGGGGGACTGAGACACACCAGTCAGTGTACAGATATCTCCCTGAGAGAGAGAGGGGACTGAGAGATACCAGTCTGTGTACAGATATCTCCCTGAGAGAGAGGGGACTGAGAGACACCAGTCAGTTTACAGATATCTCCCTGAGAGAGAGAGTGAGGGGACTGAGAGACACCAGTCAGTGTACAGATATCTCCCTGAGAGAGAGGGGGGACTGAGCGACACCAGTCAGTCGACAGATATCTCCCTGAGAGAGAGAGGGGATTGAGAGACACCAGTCAGTGTACAGATATCTCCCTGAGAGAGAGAGAGGGGACTGGAGACGCCAGTCAGTGTACAGATATCTCCCTGAGAGAGAGAGAGGGGGCACTGATAGACACCAGTCAGTGTACAGATATCTCCCTGAGAGAGAGAGAGGGGGCACTGAGAGGCACCAGTCAGTGTACAGATATCTCCCTGAGAGAGAGAGAGTGGGGACTGAGAGACTCCAGTCAGTGTACAGATATCTCCCTGTGAGAGAGTGGGGACTGAGAGACTCCAGTCAGTGTACAGATATCACCCTGAGAGAGAGAGGGGACTGAGAGACACCAGTCAGTGTACAGATATCTCCCTGAGAGAGAGAGGGGACTGACAGACACCAGTCAGAGTACAGATATCTCCCTGAGCGAGAGAGGGGACTGAGAGACACCAGTCAGTGTACAGATATCTCACTGAGAGAAAGGGGGGACTGAGAGAAACCAGTCAGTGTACAGATATCTCCATGAGAGAGAGAGAGAGAGGAATGAGAGACACCAGTCAGTGTACAGATATCTCCCTGAGAGAGAGAGGGGACTGAGAGACACCAGTCAATGTACAGATATCTCCCTGAGAGAGAGAAGGGACTGAGAGACACCAGTCAGTGTACAGATATCTCCCTGAGAGAGAGAGGGGACTGAGAGATACCAGTCAGTGTACAGATATCTCCCTGAGAGAGAGAGGGGACTGAGAGACACCAGTCAGTGTACAGATATCTCCCTGAGAGAGAGAGGGGACTGAGAGACACCAGTCAGTGTACAGATATCTCCCTGCGAGAGGGGGAGGACTGAGAGACACCAGTCAGTGCACAGATATTCCCCTGAGAGAGAGAGAGGGGGGACTGAGAGAAGCCAGTCAGTGTACAGATATCTCCCTGAGAGGGAGGGGACTGAGAGACACCAGTCAGTGTACAAATATCTCCCTGAGAGAGAGGGGGGACTGAGAGACACCAGTCAGTGTACAGATATCTCCCTGAGAGAGAGGGGACTGAGAGACACCAGTCAGTGTACCGATATCTCCCTGAGAGAGAGGGGACTGAGAGACACCAGTCAGTGTACAGATATCACCCTGAGAGAGAGAGGGGACTGAGAGACACCAGTCAGTGTACAGATATCTCCCTGAGAGAGAGGGGACTGAGAGACACAAGTCAGTGTACAGATATCTCCCTGCGAGAGAGAGAGGGGACTGAGAGACACCAGTCAGTGTACAGATATCACCCTGAGAGAGAGAGGGGACTGAGAGACACCAGTCAGTGTACAGATATCTCCCTGAGAGAGAGGGGACTGAGAGACACCAGTCAGTGTACAGATATCTCCCTGAGAGAGAGGGGACTGAGAGACACCAGTCAGTGTACCGATATCTCCCTGAGAGAGAGGGGACTGAGAGACACCAGTCAGTGTACAGATATCACCCTGAGAGAGAGAGGGGACTGAGAGACACCAGTCAGTGTACAGATATCTCCCTGAGAGAGAGAGGGGACTGAGAGACACCAGTCAGTGTACAGATATCTCCTGAGAGAGAGGGGGGACTGAGAGACACCAGTCAGTGTACAGATATCTCCCTGAGAGAGAGAGGGGACTGAGAGACACCAGTCAGTGTACAGATATCTCCCTGAGAGAGAGGGGACTGAGAGACACCAGTCAGTGTACAGATATCTTCCTGAGAGAGAGAGAGGGGACTGAGAGACACCAGTCAGTGTACAGATATCTCCCTGAGAGAGAGCGGGGATTGTGAGACACCAGTCAGTGTACAGATATCTCCCTGAGAGAGAGAGGGGTCTGAGAGACACCAGTCAGTGTACAGATATCTCCCTGAGAGAGAGAGCGGGGACTGAGAGACACCAGTCAGTGTACAGATATCTCCCTGAGAGAGTTGGGGGACTGAGAGACAGCAGTCAGTTTACAGATATCTCCCTGAGAGAGAGAGAGAGGGGACTGAGAGACACCAGTCAGTGTACAGATATCTCCCTGAGAGAGAGGGGGGACTGAGAGACACCAGTCAGTCTACAGATATCTCCCTGAGAGAGAGAGGGGACTGAGAGACACCAGTCAGTGTACACATATCTCCCTGAGAGAGAGAGAGGGGACTGGAGACGCCAGTCAGTGTAGAGATATCTCCCTGAGAGAGAGAGAGGGGGCACTGAGAGACACCAGTCAGTGTACAGATATCTCCCTGAGAGAGGGGGGACTGAGAGACACCAGTCAGTGTACAGATATCTCCCTGAGAGAGGGGACTGAGAGACACCAGTCAGTGTACAGATATCTCCCTGAGAGAGAGAGAGAGGGGACTGAGAGACACAAGTCAGTGTACAGATATCTTCCTCAGAGAGAGAGAGAGGGGACTGAGAGACACAAGTCAGTGTACAGATATCTCCCTGAGAGAGAGGGGACTGAGAGACACCAGTCAGTGTACAGATATCACCCTGAGAGACAGAGGGGACTGAGAGACACCAGTCAGTGTACAGATATCTCCCTGAGAGAGAGAGAGGGGGCACTGAGAGACACCAGTCAGTGTACAGATATCTCCCTCAGAGAGAGAGAGAGGGGACTGAGAGACACAAGTCAGTGTACAGATATCTCCCTGAGAGAGAGAGAGAGGGGACTGAGAGACACCAGTCAGTGTACAGATATCTCCCTGTGAGAGAGTGGGGACTGAGAGACACCAGTCAGTGTACAGATATCACCCTGAGAGACAGAGGGGACTTAGAGACACCAGTCAGTGTACAGATATCTCCCTGAGAGAGAGAGGGGACTGAGAGACACCAGTCAGAGTACAGATATCTCCCTGAGCGAGAGAGGGGACTGAGAGACACCAGTCAGTGTACAGATATCTCACTGAGAGAAAGGGGGGACTGAGAGAAACCAGTCAGTGTACAGATATCTCCATGAGAGAGAGAGAGGGAGGAATGAGAGACACCAGTCAGTGTACAGATATCTCCCTGAGAGAGAGGGGACTGAGAGTCACCAGTCAGTGTACAGATATCTCCCTGAGAGAGAGAGGGGACTGAGAGACACCAGTCAGTGTACAGATATCTCCCTGAGAGAGAGAGGGGACTGAGAGACACCAGTCAGTGTACAGATATCTCCCTGAGAGAGAGAGGGGACTGAGAGACACCAGTCAGTGTACAGATATCTCCCTGAGAGAGAGAGAGGGGACTGTGAGACACCAGTCAGTGTACAGATATCTCCCTGAGAGAGAGAGGGGACTGAGAGACACCAGACAGTTTACAGATATCTCCCTGAGAGAGAGAGAGGGGTCTGAGAGACACCAGTCAGTGTACAGATATCTCCCTGAGAGAGAGAGGGGACTGAGAGACACCAGTCAGTGTACAGATATCTCCCTGAGAGAGAGGGGACTGAGAGACACCAGTCAGTGTACAGATATGTCCCTGAGAGAGAGAGGGGACTGAGAGACACCAGTCAGTGTACAGATATCTTCCTGAGAGAGAGAGAGGGGACTGGATACGCCAGTCAGTGTACAGATATCTCCCTGAGAGAGAGAGAGGACTGAGAGACACCAGTCAGTGTACAGATATCTCCCTGAGAGAGAGGGGACTGAGAGACACCAGTCAGTGTACAGATATCTCCCTGAGAGAGAGAGGGGACTGAGAGACACCAGTCAGTTTACAGATATCTCCCTGAGAGAGAGAGAGGACTGAGAGACACCAGTCAGTGTACAGATATCTCCCTGAGAGAGAGAGAGGGGGCACTGAGAGACACCAGTCAGTGTACAGATATCTCCCTCAGAGAGAGAGAGAGGGGACTGAGAGACACAAGTCAGTGTACAGATATCTCCCTGTGAGAGAGTGGGGACTGAGAGACACCAGTCAGTGTACAGGTATCACCCTGAGAGACAGAGGGGACTGAGAGACACCAGTCAGTGTACAGATATCACCCTGAGAGACAGAGGGGACTGAGAGACACCAGTCAGTGTACAGATATCTCCCTGAGAGAGAGAGAGGGGGCACTGAGAGACACCAGTCAGTGTACAGATATCTCCCTCAGAGAGAGAGAGAGGGGACTGAGAGACACAAGTCAGTGTACAGATATCTCCCTGAGAGAGAGAGAGAGGGGACTGAGAGACACCAGTCAGTGTACAGATATCTCCCTGAGAGAGAGAGGGGACTGAGAGACACCAGTCAGTGTACAGATATCTCCCTGAGAGAGAGAGGGGACTGAGAGACACCAGTCAGTGTACAGATATCTCTCTGAGAGAGAGAGAGGGGACTGTGAGACACCAGTCAGTGTACAGATATCTCCCTGAGAGAGAGAGGGGACTGAGAGACACCAGTCAGTTTACAGATATCTCCCTGAGAGAGAGAGAGGGGTCTGAGAGACACCAGTCAGTGTACAGATATCTCCCTGAGAGAGAGAGGGGACTGAGAGACACCAGTCAGTGTACAGATATCTCCCTGAGAGAGAGGGGACTGAGAGACACCAGTCAGTGTACAGATATCTCACTGAGAGAGAGAGGTGACTGAGAGACACCAGTCAGTGTACAGATATCTTCCTGAGAGAGAGAGAGGGGACTGGATACGCCAGTCAGTGTACAGATATCTCCCTGAGAGAGAGAGAGGACTGAGAGACACCAGTCAGTGTACAGATATCTCCCTGAGAGAGAGAGAGGACTGAGAGACACCAGTCAGTGTACAGATATCTCCCTGAGAGAGAGAGAGGACTGAGAGACACCAGTCAGTGTACAGATATCTCCCTGAGAGAGAGGGGACTGAGAGACACCAGTCAGTGTACAGATATCTCCCTGTGAGAGAGTGGGGACTGAGAGACTCCAGTCAGTGTACAGATATCACCCTGAGAGAGAGAGGGGACTGAGAGACACCAGTCAGTGTACAGATATCTCCCTGAGAGAGAGAGGGGACTGACAGACACCAGTCAGAGTACAGATATCTCCCTGAGCGAGAGAGGGGACTGAGAGACACCAGTCAGTGTACAGATATCTCACTGAGAGAAAGGGGGGACTGAGAGAAACCAGTCAGTGTACAGATATCTCCATGAGAGAGAGAGAGAGAGGAATGAGAGACACCAGTCAGTGTACAGATATCTCCCTGAGAGAGAGAGGGGACTGAGAGACACCAGTCAATGTACAGATATCTCCCTGAGAGAGAGAGGGGACTGAGAGACACCAGTCAGTGTACAGATATCTCCCTGAGAGAGAGAGGGGACTGAGAGATACCAGTCAGTGTACAGATATCTCCCTGAGAGAGAGAGGGGACTGAGAGACACCAGTCAGTGTACAGATATCTCCCTGAGAGAGAGAGGGGACTGAGAGACACCAGTCAGTGTACAGATATCTCCCTCAGAGAGAGAGAGAGGGGACTGAGAGACACAAGTCAGTGTACAGATATCTCCCTGTGAGAGAGTGGGGACTGAGAGACACCAGTCAGTGTACAGATATCACCCTGAGAGACAGAGGGGACTGAGAGACACCAGTCAGTGTACAGATATCTCCCTGAGAGAGAGAGAGGGGGCACTGAGAGACACCAGTCAGTGTACAGATATCTCCCTCAGAGAGAGAGAGAGGGGACTGAGAGACACAAGTCAGTGTACAGATATCTCCCTGAGAGAGAGAGAGAGGGGACTGAGAGACACCAGTCAGTGTACAGATATCTCCCTGAGAGAGAGAGGGGACTGAGAGACACCAGTCAGTGTACAGATATCTCCCTGAGAGAGAGAGGGGACTGAGAGACACCAGTCAGTGTACAGATATCTCCCTGAGAGAGAGAGGGGACTGAGAGACACCAGTCAGTTTACAGATATCTCCCTGAGAGAGAGAGAGGGGTCTGAGAGACACCAGTCAGTGTACAGATATCTCCCTGAGAGAGAGAGGGGACTGAGAGACACCAGTCAGTGTACAGATATCTCACTGAGAGAGAGAGGTGACTGAGAGACACCAGTCAGTGTACAGATATCTTCCTGAGAGAGAGAGAGGGGACTGGATACGCCAGTCAGTGTACAGATATCTCCCTGAGAGAGAGAGAGGACTGAGAGACACCATTCAGTGTACAGATATCTCCCTGAGAGAGAGCGAGGACTGAGAGACACCAGTCAGTGTACAGATATCTCCCTGAGAGAGAGAGAGGACTGAGAGACACCAGTCAGTGTACAGATATCTCCCAGAGAGAGAGGGGACTGAGAGACACCAGTCAGTGTACAGATATCTCCCTGTGAGAGAGTGGGGACTGAGAGACACCAGTCAGTTTACAGATATCTCCCTGAGAGAGTGAGAGGGGTCTGAGAGACACCAGTCAGTGTACAGATATCTCCCTGAGAGAGAGAGGGGACTGAGAGACACCAGTCAGTGTACAGATATCTCCCTGAGAGAGAGGGGACTGAGAGACACCAGTCAGTGTACAGATATCTCACTGAGAGAGAGAGGTGACTGAGAGACACCAGTCAGTGTACAGATATCTTCCTGAGAGAGAGAGAGGGGACTGGATACGCCAGTCAGTGTACAGATATCTCCCTGAGAGAGAGAGAGGACTGAGAGACACCAGTCAGTGTACAGATATCTCCCTGAGAGAGAGAGAGGACTGAGAGACACCAGTCAGTGTACAGATATCTCCCTGAGAGAGAGAGAGGACTGAGAGACACCAGTCAGTGTACAGATATCTCCCTGAGAGAGAGGGGACTGAGAGACACCAGTCAGTGTACAGATATCTCCCTGTGAGAGAGTGGGGACTGAGAGACTCCAGTCAGTGTACAGATATCACCCTGAGAGAGAGAGGGGACTGAGAGACACCAGTCAGTGTACAGATATCTCCCTGAGAGAGAGAGGGGACTGACAGACACCAGTCAGAGTACAGATATCTCCCTGAGCGAGAGAGGGGACTGAGAGACACCAGTCAGTGTACAGATATCTCACTGAGAGAAAGGGGGGACTGAGAGAAACCAGTCAGTGTACAGATATCTCCATGAGAGAGAGAGAGAGAGGAATGAGAGACACCAGTCAGTGTACAGATATCTCCCTGAGAGAGAGAGGGGACTGAGAGACACCAGTCAATGTACAGATATCTCCCTGAGAGAGAGAGGGGACTGAGAGACACCAGTCAGTGTACAGATATCTCCCTGAGAGAGAGAGGGGACTGAGAGATACCAGTCAGTGTACAGATATCTCCCTGAGAGAGAGAGGGGACTGAGAGACACCAGTCAGTGTACAGATATCTCCCTGAGAGAGAGAGGGGACTGAGAGACACCAGTCAGTGTACAGATATCTCCCTCAGAGAGAGAGAGAGGGGACTGAGAGACACAAGTCAGTGTACAGATATCTCCCTGTGAGAGAGTGGGGACTGAGAGACACCAGTCAGTGTACAGATATCACCCTGAGAGACAGAGGGGACTGAGAGACACCAGTCAGTGTACAGATATCTCCCTGAGAGAGAGAGAGGGGGCACTGAGAGACACCAGTCAGTGTACAGATATCTCCCTCAGAGAGAGAGAGAGGACTGAGAGACACCAGTCAGTGTACAGATATCTCCCTGAGAGAGAGAGAGGACTGAGAGACACCAGTCAGTGTACAGATATCTCCCTGAGAGAGAGGGGACTGAGAGACACCAGTCAGTGTACAGATATCTCACTGAGAGAGAGAGGTGACTGAGAGACACCAGTCAGTGTACAGATATCTTCCTGAGAGAGAGAGAGGGGACTGGATACGCCAGTCAGTGTACAGATATCTCCCTGAGAGAGAGAGAGGACTGAGAGACACCAGTCAGTGTACAGATATCTCCCTGAGAGAGAGAGAGGACTGAGAGACACCAGTCAGTGTACAGATATCTCCCTGAGAGAGAGAGAGGACTGAGAGACACCAGTCAGTGTACAGATATCTCCCTGAGAGAGAGGGGACTGAGAGACACCAGTCAGTGTACAGATATCTCCCTGTGAGAGAGTGGGGACTGAGAGACTCCAGTCAGTGTACAGATATCACCCTGAGAGAGAGAGGGGACTGAGAGACACCAGTCAGTGTACAGATATCTCCCTGAGAGAGAGAGGGGACTGAGAGACACCAGTCAGTGTACAGATATCTCCCTCAGAGAGAGAGAGAGGGGACTGAGAGACACAAGTCAGTGTACAGATATCTCCCTGTGAGAGAGTGGGGACTGAGAGACACCAGTCAGTGTACAGATATCACCCTGAGAGACAGAGGGGACTGAGAGACACCAGTCAGTGTACAGATATCTCCCTGAGAGAGAGAGAGGGGGCACTGAGAGACACCAGTCAGTGTACAGATATCTCCCTCAGAGAGAGAGAGAGGACTGAGAGACACCAGTCAGTGTACAGATATCTCCCTGAGAGAGAGAGAGGACTGAGAGACACCAGTCAGTGTACAGATATCTCCCTGAGAGAGAGGGGACTGAGAGACACCAGTCAGTGTACAGATATCTCACTGAGAGAGAGAGGTGACTGAGAGACACCAGTCAGTGTACAGATATCTTCCTGAGAGAGAGAGAGGGGACTGGATACGCCAGTCAGTGTACAGATATCTCCCTGAGAGAGAGAGAGGACTGAGAGACACCAGTCAGTGTACAGATATCTCCCTGAGAGAGAGAGAGGACTGAGAGACACCAGTCAGTGTACAGATATCTCCCTGAGAGAGAGAGAGGACTGAGAGATACCAGTCAGTGTACAGATATCTCCCTGAGAGAGAGGGGACTGAGAGACACCAGTCAGTGTACAGATATCTCCCTGTGAGAGAGTGGGGACTGAGAGACTCCAGTCAGTGTACAGATATCACCCTGAGAGAGAGAGGGGACTGAGAGACACCAGTCAGTGTACAGATATCTCCCTGAGAGAGAGAGGGGACTGACAGACACCAGTCAGAGTACAGATATCTCCCTGAGCGAGAGAGGGGACTGAGAGACACCAGTCAGTGTACAGATATCTCACTGAGAGAAAGGGGGGACTGAGAGAAACCAGTCAGTGTACAGATATCTCCATGAGAGAGAGAGAGAGAGGAATGAGAGACACCAGTCAGTGTACAGATATCTCCCTGAGAGAGAGAGGGGACTGAGAGACACCAGTCAATGTACAGATATCTCCCTGAGAGAGAGAGGGGACTGAGAGATACCAGTCAGTGTACAGATATCTCCCTGAGAGAGAGAGGGGACTGAGAGACACCAGTCAGTGTACAGATATCTCCCTGAGAGAGAGAGGGGACTGAGAGACACCAGTCAGTGTACAGATATCTCCCTGCGAGAGGGGGAGGACTGAGAGACACCAGTCAGTGCACAGATATTCCCCTGAGAGAGAGAGAGGGGGGACTGAGAGAAGCCAGTCCTTGTACAGATATCTCCCTGAGAGGGAGGGGACTGAGAGACACCAGTCAGTGTACAGATATCTCCCTGAGAGAGAGGGGGGACTGAGAGACACCAGTCAGTGTACAGATATCTCCCTGAGAGAGAGGGGACTGAGAGACACCAGTCAGTGTACCGATATCTCCCTGAGAGAGAGGGGACTGAGAGACACCAGTCAGTGTACAGATATCACCCTGAGAGAGAGAGGGGACTGAGAGACACCAGTCAGTGTACAGATATCACCCTGAGAGAGAGAGGGGACTGAGAGACACCAGTCAGTGTACAGATATCTCCCTGAGAGAGAGGGGACTGAGAGACACAAGTCAGTGTACAGATATCTCCCTGCGAGAGAGAGGGGGGACTGAGAGACACCAGTCACTGTACAGATATCTCCCTGAGAGAGAGAGGGGACTGAGAGACACCAGTCAGTGTACAGATATCTCCCTGAGAGAGAGGGGACTGAGAGACACCAGTCAGTGTACAGATATCTTCCTGAGATAGAGAGAGGGGACTGAGAGACACCAGTCAGTGTACAGATATCTCCCTGAGAGAGAGCGGGGATTGTGAGACACCAGTCAGTGTACAGATATCTCCCTGAGAGAGAGAGGGGTCTGAGAGACACCAGTCAGTGTACAGATAACTCCCTGAGAGAGAGAGGGGACTGAGAGACACCAGTCAGTGTACAGATATCTCCCTGAGAGAGAGGTGGGACTGAGAGACACCAGTCTGTGTACAGATAACTCCCTGAGAGAGAGAGGGGACTGAGAGACACCAGTCAGTGTACAGATATCTCCCTGAGAGAGGCGGGACTGAGAGACACCAGTCAGTGTACAGATATCTCCCTGAGAGAGAGAGAGAGAGAGGAGTCTGAGAGACACCAGTCAGTGTACAAATATCTCCCTGAGAGAGAGTGGGGACTGAGAGACACCAGTCAGTGTACAGATATCTCCCTGAGAGAGAGGGGGACTGAGACTCACCAGTCAGTGTACAGATATCTCCCTGAGAGAGAGAGAGAGAGGGGTCTGAGAGACACCAGTCAGTGTACAGATATCTCCCTGAGAGAGAGTGGGGACTGAGAGACACCAGTCTGTGTACAGATATCTCCCTGAGAGAGAGAGCACTGAGAGACACCAGTCAGTGTACAGATATCTCCCTGAGAGAGAGAGGGGGGACTGAGAGACACCAGTCAGTGTACAGATATCTCCCTGAGAGAGAGGGGGGGACTGAGAAACACCAGTCAGTGTACAGATATCTCCCTGAGAGAGAGAGAGAGAGGGATCTGAGAGACACCAGTCAGTGTACAGATATCTCCCTGTGACAGAGGGGACTGAGAGACACCAGTCAGTGTACAGATATCTCCCTGAGAGAGAGTGGGGACTGAGAGACACCTGTCAGTGTACAGATATCTCCCTGAGAGAGAGAGGGGACTGAGAGACACCAGTCAGTGTACAGATATCTCCCTGAGAGCGAGAGAGAGAGGGGTCTGAGAGACACCATTCAGTGTACAGATATCTCCCTGAGAGAGGGGGGACTGAGAGACATCAGTCAGTGTACAGATATCTCCCTGAGAGAGAGAGGGGACTGAGAGACACCAGTCAGTGTACAGATATCTCACTGAGAGAAAGAGAGGGGACTGAGAGACACCAGTCAGTGTACAGATATCTCCCTGAGAGAGGGGGGACTGAGAGACACCAGTTAGTGTACAGATATCTCCCTGAGAGAGAGAGGGGACTGAGAGACACCAGTCAGTGTACAGATATCTCCCTGAGAGAGAGAGAGGGGACTGAGAGACACCAGTCAGTGTACAGATATCTCCCTGAGAGAGAGAGAGGGGACTGAGAGACACCAGTCAGTGTACAGATATCTCCCTGAGAGAGAGGGGGGACTGAGAGACACCAGTCAGTGTACAGATATCTCCCTGAGAGAGAGAGAGAGGGGACTGAGAGACACCAGTCAGTGTACAGATATCTCCCTGAGAGAGAGAGGGGGGAATGAGAGACACCAGTCAGTGTACAGATATCTCCCTGAGAGAGAGAGGGGACTGAGAGACACCAATCAGTGTACAGATATCTCCCTGAGAGAGAGAGAGAGAGGACTGAGAGACACCAGTCAGTGTATAGATATCTCCCTGAGAGACGGGGAGGGGGACTTAGAGACACCAGTCAGTGTACAGATATCTCCCTGAGAGCAAGGGGGCACTGAGAGACACCAGTCAGCGTACAGATATCACACTGAGAGAGAGAGAGGGGACTGAGAGACACCAGTCAGTGTACAGATATCTCCCTGAGAGAGAGGGGACTGAGAGACACCAGTCAGTGTACAGATATCTCCCTGAGAGAGAGAGGGGACTGAGAGACACCAGTCAGTGTACAGATATCTCCCTGAGAGAGAGAGAGGGGGCTGAGAGACACCAGTCAGTGTACAGATATCTCCCTGAGAGAGAGAGAGGACTGAGAGGCACCAGTCAGTGTATAGATATCTCCCTGAGAGAGAGAGAGAGAGAGGGGGGGGGGACTGAGAGACATCAGTCAGTGTACAGATATCTCCCTGAGAGAGAGAGAGGGGACTGAGAGACACCAGTCAGTGTACAGATATCTCCCTGAGAGAGAGGGGACTGAGAGACACGAGTCAGAGTACAGATATCTCCCTGAGAGAGAGTGGGCACTGAGAGACACCAGTCAGTGTACAGATATCTCCCTGAGAGAGAGGGGACTGAGAGACACCAGTCAGTGTACAGATATCTCCCTGAGAGCGAGTGGGCACTGAGAGACACCAGTCAGTGTACAGATATCTCCCTGAGAGAGAGAGAGGGGACTGAGAGACACCAGTCAGTGTACAGATATCTCCCTGAGAGAGAGAGAGGGGACTGAGAGACACCAGTCAGTGTACAGATATCTCCCTGCGAGAGAGAGGGGGGACTGAGAGACACCAGTCAGTGTACAGATATCTCCCTGAGAGAGAGAGAGGGGACTGAGAGACACCAGTCAGTGTACAGATATCTCCCTGAGAGAGAGGGGGGACTGAGAGACACCAGTCAGTGTACAGATATCTCCCTGAGAGAGAGGGGACTGAGAGACACCAGTCAGTGTACAGATATCTCCCTGAGAGAGAGAGAGGGGACTGAGAGACACCAGTCAGTGTACAGATATCTCCCTGAGAGAGAGTGGGGACTGAGAGACACCAGTCTGTGTACAGATATCTCCCTGAGAGAGAGAGCACTGAGAGACACCAGTCAGTGTACAGATATCTCCCTGAGAGAGAGAGGGGGGACTGAGAGACACCAGTCAGTCTACAGATATCTCCCTGAGAGAGAGAGAGGGGGGACTGAGAGACACCAGTCAGTGTACAGATATCTCCCTGAGAGAGAGGGGGGGACTGAGAAACACCAGTCAGTGTACAGATATCTCCCTGAGAGAGAGAGAGAGAGGGATCTGAGAGACACCAGTCAGTGTACAGATATCTCCCTGTGACAGAGGGGACTGAGAGACACCAGTCAGTGTACAGATATCTCCCTGAGAGAGAGTGGGGACTGAGAGACACCAGTCAGTGTACAGATATCTCCCTGAGAGAGAGAGGGGACTGAGAGACACCAGTCAGTGTACAGATATCTCCCTGAGAGAGAGAGGACTGAGAGACACCAGTCAGTGTACAGATATCTCCCTGAGAGAGGGGGGACTGAGAGACACCAGTCAGTGTACAGATATCTCCCTGAGAGAGAGAGAGAGAGGGGTCTGAGAGACACCATTCAGTGTACAGATATCTCCCTGAGAGAGGGGGGACTGAGAGACACCATTCAGTGTACAGATATCTCCCTGAGAGAGGGGGGACTGAGAGACACCAGTCAGTGTACAGATATCTCCCTGAGAGAGAGAGGGGACTGAGAGACACCAGTCAGTGTACAGATATCTCACTGAGAGAAAGAGAGGGGACTGAGAGACACCAGTCAGTGTACAGATATCTCCCTGAGAGAGGGGGGACTGAGAGACACCAGTTAGTGTACAGATATCTCCCTGAGAGAGAGAGGGGACTGAGAGACACCAGTCAGTGTACAGATATCTCCCTGAGAGAGAGAGAGGGGACTGAGAGACACCAGTCAGTGTACAGATATCTCCCTGAGAGAGAGAGAGGGGACTGAGAGACACCAGTCAGTGTACAGATATCTCCCTGAGAGAGAGGGGGGACTGAGAGACACCAGTCAGTGTACAGATATCTCCCTGAGAGAGAGAGAGAGGGGACTGAGAGACACCAGTCAGTGTACTGATATCTCCCTGAGAGAGAGAGGGGGGACTGAGAGACACCAGTCAGTGTACAGATATCTCCCTGAGAGAGAGAGGGGACTGAGAGACACCAGTCAGTGTACAGATATCTCCCTGAGAGAGAGAGAGAGAGGACTGAGAGACACCAGTCAGTGTATAGATATCTCCCTGAGAGACGGGGAGGGGGACTTAGAGACACCAGTCAGTGTACAGATATCTCCCTGAGAGCGAGGGGGCACTGAGAGACACCAGTCAGCGTACAGATATCACACTGAGAGAGAGAGAGGGGACTGAGAGACACCAGTCAGTGTACAGATATCTCCCTGATAGAGAGAGGGGACTGAGAGACACCAGTCAGTGTACAGATATCTCGCTGAGAGAGAGAGGGGACTGAGAGACACCAGTCAGTGTACAGATATCTCCCTGAGAGAGAGAGAGGGGGCTGAGAGACACCAGTCAGTGTACAGATATCTCCCTGAGAGAGAGAGAGGACTGAGAGGCACCAGTCAGTGTATAGATATCTCCCTGAGAGAGAGAGAGAGAGAGGGGGGGGGAGACTGAGAGACATCAGTCAGTGTACAGATATCTCCCTGAGAGAGAGAGAGGGGACTGAGAGACACCAGTCAGTGTACAGATATCTCCCTGAGAGAGAGGGGACTGAGAGACACGAGTCAGAGTACAGATATCTCCCTGAGAGAGAGTGGGCACTGAGAGACACCAGTCAGTGTACAGATATCTCCCTGAGAGAGAGGGGACTGAGAGACACCAGTCAGTGTACAGATATCTCCCTGAGAGCGAGTGGGCACTGAGAGACACCAGTCAGTGTACAGATATCTCCCTGAGAGAGAGAGAGGGGACTGAGAGACACCAGTCAGTGTACAGATATCTCCCTGAGAGAGAGAGAGGGGACTGAGAGACACCAGTCAGTGTACTGATATCTCCCTGCGAGAGAGAGGGGGGACTGAGAGACACCAGTCAGTGTACAGATATCTCCCTGAGACAGAGAGGGGACTGAGAGACACCAGTCAGTGTACAGATATCTCCCTGAGAGAGAGAGGGGACTGAGAGACACCAGTCAGTGTACAGATATCTCCCTGAGAGAGAGGGGACTGAGAGACACCAGTCAGTGTACAGATATCTCCCTGAGAGAGAGAGAGGGGACTGAGAGACACCAGTCAGTGTACAGATATCTCGGTGAGAGAGAGCGGGGACTGTGAGACACCAGTCAGTGTACAGATATCTCCCTGAGAGAGAGGGGGGACTGAGAGACGCCAGTCAGTGTACAGATATCTCCCTGAGAGAGAGGTGACTGAGAGACACCAGTCAGTGTACAGATATCTCCCTGAGAGAGAGGGGACTGAGAGACACCAGTCAGTGTACAGATATCTCGGTGAGAGAGAGCGGGGACTGTGAGACACCAGTCAGTGTACAGATATCTCCCTCAGAGAGAGGGGGGACTGAGAGACACCAGTCAGTGTACAGATATGTCCCTGAGAGAGGGGGGGGACTGAGAGACACCAGTCAGTGTACAGATATCTCCCTGAGAGAGAGAGCGGGGACTGAGAGACACCAGTCAGTGTACAGATATCTCCCTGAGAGAGAGAGGGGGGACTGAGAGACACCAGTCAGTGTACAGATATCTTCCTGAGAGAGAGAGAGGGGACTGAGAGACACCAGTCAGTGTACAGATATCTCCCTGAGAGAGAGCGGGGACTTTGAGTCACCAGTCAGTGTACAGATATCTCCCTGAGAGAGAGAGGGGTCTGAGAGACACCAGTCAGTGTACAGATATCTCCCTGAGAGAGAAAGCGGGGACTGAGAGACACCAGTCAGTGTACAGATATCTCCCTGAGAGAGTTGGGGGACTGAGACACACCAGTCAGTTTACAGATATCTCCCTGAGAGAGAGAGAGAGGGGACTGAGAGACACCAGTCAGTGTACAGATATCTCCCTGAGAGAGAGGGGGGACTGAGAGACACCAGTCAGTCTACAGATATCTCCCTGAGAGAGAGAGGGGACTGAGAGACACCAGTCAGTGTACAGATATCTCCCTGAGAGAGAGAGAGGGGACTGGAGACGCCAGTCAGTGTACAGATATCTCCCTGAGAGAGAGAGAGGGGGCACTGAGAGACACCAGTCAGTGTACAGATATCTCCCTGAGAGAGAGAGAGAGGGGACTGAGAGACACAAGTCAGTGTACAGATATCTCCCTGAGAGAGAGAGAGAGGGGACTGAGAGACACCAGTCAGTGTACAGATGTCTCCCTGTGAGAGAGTGGGGACTGAGAGACTCCAGTCAGTGTACAGATATCTCCCTGTGAGAGAGTGGGGACTGAGAGACTCCAGTCAGTGTACAGATATCACCCTGAGAGAGAGAGGGGACTGAGAGACACCAGTCAGTGTACAGATATCTCCCTGAGAGAGAGAGGGGACTGAGAGACACCAGTCAGAGTACAGATATCTCCCTGAGCGAGAGAGGGGACTGAGAGACACCAGTCAGTGTACAGATATCTCACTGAGAGAAAGGGGGGACTGAGAGACACCAGTCAGTGTACAGATATCTCCCTGAGAGAGAGGGGACTGAGAGTCACCAGTCAGTGTACAGATATCTCCCTGAGCGAGAGAGGGGACTGAGAGACACCAGTCAGTGTACAGATATCTCCATGAGAGAGAGGGGACTGAGAGACACCAGTCAGTGTACAGATATCTCCCTGAGAGAGAGAGGGGACTGAGAGACACCAGTCAGTGTACAGATATCTCCCTGAGAGAGAGAGGGGACTGAGAGATACCAGTCAGTGTACAGATATCTCCCTGAGAGAGAGAGAGGGGACTGAGAGACACCAGTCAGTGTACAGATATCTCCCTGCGAGAGGGGGAGGAACGAGAGACACCAGTCAGTGCACAGATATTCCCCTGAGAGAGAGAGAGGGGGGTCTGAGAGACACCAGTCAGTGTACAGATATCTCCCTGAGAGAGAGGGGACTGAGAGACACCAGTCAGTGTACAGATATCTCCCTGAGAGAGAGAGAGGGGGGACTGAGAGACACCAGTCAGTGTACCGATATCTCCCTGAGAGAGAGGGGACTGAGAGACACCAGTCAGTGTACAGATAGCTCCCTGAGAGAGAGAGAGGGGACTGAGAGACACCAGTCAGTGTACAGATATCTCCCTGAGAGAGAGAGGGGACTGAGAGACACCAGTCAGTGTACAGGTATCTCCCTGAGAGAGAGGGGACTGAGAGACACCAGTCAGTGTACAAATAGCTCCCTGAGAGAGAGAGAGGGGACTGAGAGACACCAGTCAGTGTACAGATATCTCCCTGAGAGTGAGAGGGGACTGAGAGACACCAGTCAGTGTACAGATATCTCCCTGAGAGAGAGAGGGTTCTAAGAGACACCAGTCAGTGTATAGATATCTCCCTGAGAGAGAGGGGGGACTGAGAGACACCAGTCAGTGTACAGATATCTCCCTGAGGGAGAGACGGGACTGAGAGACACCAGTCAGTGTACAGATATCTCCCTGAGAGAGAGAGAGGGGACTGAGAGACACCAGTCAGTGTACAGACATCTCCCAGAGTGAGAGGGGGGACTGAGAGACACCAGTCAGTGTACAGATATCTCCCTGAGAGAGAGAGGTGTCTGAGAGACACCATTCTGTGTAAAGATATCTCCCTGAGAGAGAGTGGGGACTGAGAGACACCAGTCAGTGTACAGATATCTCCCTGAGAGAGAGGGGACTGAGAGACACCAGTCAGTGTACAGATATCTCCCTGAGAGAGAGGGGACTGAGAGACACAAGTCAGTGTACAGATATCTCCCTGAGAGAGAGAGGGGGGACTGAGAGACCCCAGTCAGTGTACAGATATCTCCCTGAGAGAGAGGGGGGGGGACTGAGAGACACCAGTCAGTGTACAGATATCTCCCTGCGAGAGAGAGGGGGGACTGAGAGACCGCAGTCAGTGTACAGATATCTCCCTGAGAGAGAGAGGGGGCGACTGAGAGACACCAGTCAGTGTACAGATATCTCGGTGAGAGAGAGCGGGGACTGTGAGACACCAGTCAGTGTACAGATATCTCCCTGAGAGAGAGAGGGGGGACTGAGAGACACCAGTCAGTGTACAGATATGTCCCTGAGAGAGGGGGGGGACTGAGAGACACCAGTCAGTGTACAGATATCTCCCTGAGTGAGAGAGGGGACTGAGAGACACCAGTCAGTGTACAGATATCTCCCTGAGAGAGGGAGGGGGGACTGAGAGACACCAGTCAGTGTACAGATATCTCCCTGAGAGAGAGGGGGGACTGAGAGACACCAGTCAGTGCACAGATATCTCCCTGAGAGAGAGAGAGGGGGGACTGAGAGACACCAGTCAGTGTACAGATATCTCCCTGAGAGAGAGAGGGGGGACTGAGAGACACCAGGTAGTGTACAGATATCTCCCTGAGAGAGAGGGGGGACTGAGAGACACCAGTCAGTGTACAGATATCTCCCTGAGAGAGAGGGGGGACTGAGAGACACCAGTCAGTGTACAGATATTTTCCTGAGAGAGAGAGAGGGGACTGAGAGACACCAGTCAGTGTACAGATATCTCCCTGAGAGAGAGAGGGGTCTGAGAGACACCAGTCAGTGTACAGATATCTCCCTGAGAGAGAGAGCGGGGACTGTGAGTCACCAGTCAGTGTACAGATATCTCCCTGAGAGAGAGAGGGGTCTGAGAGACACCAGTCAGTGTACAGATATCTCCCTGAGAGAGTTGGGGGACTGAGACACACCAGTCAGTTTACAGATATCTCCCTGAGAGAGAGAGGGGGGACTGAGAGACACCAGTCAGTGTACAGATATCTCCCTGAGAGAGAGGGGGGACTGAGAGACACCAGTCAGTCTACAGATATCTCCCTGAGAGAGAGAGGGGACTGAGAGACACCAGTCAGTGTACAGATATCTCCCTGAGAGAGAGAGAGGGGACTGGAGACGCCAGTCAGTGTACAGATATCTCCCTGAGAGAGAGAGAGGGGGCACTGAGAGACACCAGTCAGTGTACAGATATCTCCCTGAGAGAGAGAGAGAGGGGACTGAGAGACACAAGTCAGTGTACAGATATCTCCCTGAGAGAGAGAGAGGGGGCACTGAGAGACACCAGTCAGTGTACAGATGTCTCCCTGTGAGAGAGTGGGGACTGAGAGACTCCAGTCAGTGTACAGATATCTCCCTGAGAGAGAGAGGGGACTGAGAGACACCAGTCAGTGTACAGATATCACCCTGAGAGAGAGAGGGGACTGAGAGACACCAGTCAGTGTACAGATATCTCCCTGAGAGAGAGAGGGGACTGAGAGACACCAGTCAGTGTACAGATATCTCCCTGAGAGAGAGAGAGGGGACTGAGAGACACCAGTCAGTGTACAGATATGTCCCTGAGAGAGAGAGAGGGGACTGAGAGACACCAGTCAGTGTACAGATATCTCCCTGAGAGAGAGAGGGGACTGAGAGATACCAGTCAGTGTACAGATATCTCCCTGAGAGAGAGAGAGGGGACTGAGAGACACCAGTCGGTGCACAGATATTTCCCTGAGAGAGAGAGAGGGGGGACTGAGAGAAGCCAGTCAGTGTACAGATATCTCCCTGAGAGGGAGGGGACTGAGAGACACCAGTCAGTGTACAGATATCTCCCTGAGAGAGAGAGGGGGGACTGAGAGACACCAGTCAGTGCACCGATATCTCCCTGAGAGAGAGGGGACTGAGAGACACCAGTCAGTGTACAGATATCACCCTGAGTGAGAGAGGGGACTGAGAGACACCAGTCAGTGTACAGATAACTCCCTGAAGGAGAGAGGGGACTGTGAGACACCAGTCAGTGTACAGATATCTCCCCGAGAGTGAGAGGGGACTGAGAGACTCCTGTCAGTGTACAGATATCTCCGTGAGAGAGAGAGGGGACTGAGAGTCACCATACAGTGTACAGATATCTCCCTGAGAGAGAGAGGGGACTGAGAGACACCAGTCAGTTTACAGATATCTCCCTGAGAGAGAGAGGGGACTGAGAGACACCAGTCAGTGTACAGATATCTCCCTGAGAGAGAGAGGGGACTGAGAGACACCAGTCAGTGTACAGATATCTCCCTGAGAGAGAGAGAGGGGACTGAGAGACACCAGTCAGTGTACAGATATCTCCCTGAGAGAGAGAGGGGACTGAGAGACACCAGTCAGTTTACAGATATCTCCCTGAGAGAGAGAGAGGGGTCTGAGAGACACCAGTCAGTGTACAGATATCTCACTGAGAGAGAGAGGTGACTGAGAGACACCAGTCAGTGTACAGATATCTCCCTGAGAGAGATGGGACTGAGAGACACCAGTCAGAGTACAGATATCTCCCTGAGAGAGAGAGAGGACTGAGAGACACCAGTCAGTGTACAGATATCTCCCTGAGAGAGAGAGGGGACTGAGAGACACCAGTCAGTTTACAGATATCTCCCTGAGAGAGAGAGGGGACTGAGAGACACCAGTCAGTGTACAGATATCTCCCTGAGAGAGAGAGGGGACTGAGAGACACCAGTCAGTGTACAGATATCTCCCTGAGAGAGAGAGGGGACTGAGAGACACCAGTCAGTGTACCGATATCTCCCTGAGAGAGAGGGGACTGAGAGATACCAGTCAGTGTACAGATATCACCCTGAGAGAGAGAGGGGACTGAGAGACACCAGTCAGTGTACAGGTATCTCCCTGAGAGAGAGGGGACTGAGAGACACCAGTCAGTGTACAGATATCTCCCTGAGAGAGAGAGGGGACTGTGAGACACCAGTCAGTGTACAGATATCTCCCCGAGAGTGAGAGGGGACTGAGAGACACCAGTCAGTGTACAGATATCTCCGTGAGAGAGAGAGCGGACTGAGAGACACCAGTCAGTGTACAGATATCTCCCTGAGAGAGAGAGTGGACTGAGAGACACCAGTAAGTGTACAGATATCTCCCTGAGAGAGAGAGGGGACTAAGAGACACCAGTCAGTGTACAGATATCTCCCTGAGGGAGAGAGGGGACTGAGAGACACCAGTCAGTGTACAGATATCTCCCTGAGAGAGAGAGAGGGGACTGAGAGACACCAGTCAGTGTACAGGTATCTCCCTGAGAGAGAGAGAGGGGACTGAGAGACACCAGTCAGTGTACAGACATCTCCCTGAATGAGAGGGGGGACTGAGAGACACTAGTCAGTGTACAGATATCTCCCTGAGAGAGAGAGGTGTCTGAGAGACACCATTCTGTGTAAAGATATCTCCCTGAGAGAGAGTGGGGACTGAGAGACACCAGTCAGTGTACAGATATCTCCCTGAGAGAGAGGGGACTGAGAGACACCAGTCAGTGTACAGATATCTCCCTGCGAGAGAGAGGGGGGACTGAGAGACACCAGTCAGTGTACAGATATCTCGGTGAGAGAGAGCGGGGACTGTGAGACACCAGTCAGTGTACAGATATCTCCCTGAGAGAGAGAGAGGGGACTGAGAGACACCAGTCAGTGTACAGATATCTTCCTGAGAGAGAGAGAGGGGACTGAGAGACACCAGTCAGTGTACAGATATCTCCCTGAGAGAGAGCGGGGATTGTGAGACACCAGTCAGTGTACAGATATCTCCCTGAGAGAGAGAGCGGGGACTGAGAGACACCAGTCAGTGTACAGATATCTCCCTGAGAGAGTTGGGGGCCTGAGAGACATCAGTCAGTTTACAGATATCTCCCTGAGAGAGAGAGAGAGGGGACTGAGAGACACCAGTCAGTGTACAGATATCTCCCTGAGAGAGAGGGGGGACTGAGAGACACCAGTCAGTCTACAGATATCTCCCTGAGAGAGAGAGGGGACTGAGAGACACCAGTCAGTGTACAGATATCTCCCTGAGAGAGAGAGAGGGGACTGGAGACGCCAGTCAGTGTACAGATATCTCCCTGAGAGAGAGAGAGGGGGCACTGAGAGACACCAGTCAGTGTACAGATATCTCCCTGAGAGAGGGGACTGAGAGACACCAGTCAGTGTACAGATATCTCCCTGAGAGAGGGGGGACTGAGAGACACCAGTCAGTGTACAGATATCTCCCTGAGAGAGAGAGGGGACTGAGAGACACCAGTCAGTGGACAGATATCTCCCTGAGAGAGAGAGAGAGGGGACGGAGAGACACAAGTCAGTGTACAGATATCTCCCTGAGAGAGAGAGTGGACTGAGAGACACCAGTCAGTGTATTGATATCTCCCTGAGGGAGAGAGGGGACTGAGAGACACCAGTCAGTGTACAGATATCTCCCTGAGAGAGAGAGAGGGGGCACTGAGAGACACCAGTCAGTGTACAGATATCTCCCTGAGAGAGAGAGAGGGGACTGAGAGACACCAGTCAGTGTACAGATATCTCCCTGAGAGAGAGGGGGGACTGAGAGACACCAGTCAGTGTACAGATATCTCCCTGAGAGAGAGAGAGGGGGCACTGAGAGACACCAGTCAGTGTACAGATATCTCCCTGAGAGAGAGGGGGCATTGAGAGACACCAGTCAGTGTACAGATATCTCCCTGAGAGAGAGGGGGCACTGAGAGACACCAGTCAGTGTACAGATATCTCCCTGAGAGAGGGGGGGGACTTAGAGACACCAGTCAGTGTACAGATATCTCCCTGAGAGAGAGAGAGGGGGGACTGAGAGACACCAGTCAGTGTACAGATATCTCCCTCAGAGAGAGAGAGAGGGGACTGAGAGACACAAGTCAGTGTACAGATATCTCCCTGTGAGAGAGTGGGGACTGAGAGACACCAGTCAGTGTACAGATATCACCCTGAGAGACAGAGGGGACTGAGAGACACCAGTCAGTGTACAGATATCTCCCTGAGAGAGAGAGAGGACTGAGAGACACCAGTCAGAGTACAGATATCTCCCTGAGCGAGAGAGGGGACTGAGAGACACCAGTCAGTGTACAGATATCTCACTGAGAGAAAGGGGGGACTGAGAGAAACCAGTCAGTGTACAGATATCTCCATGAGAGAGAGAGAGGAATGAGAGACACCAGTCAGTGTATAGATATCTCCCTGAGAGAGAGTGGACTGAGAGACACCAGTCAGTGTACAGATATCTCCCTGAGAGAGAGGGGACTGAGAGTCACCAGTCAGTGTACAGATATCTCCCTGAGAGAGAGAGGGGACTGAGAGACACCAGTCAGTGTACAGATATCTCCCTGAGAGAGAGAGGGGACTGAGAGACACCAGTCAGTGTACAGATATCTCCCTGAGAGAGAGAGGGGACTGAGAGACACCAGTCAGTGTACAGATATCTCCCTGAGAGAGAGAGAGGGGACTGAGAGACACCAGTCAGTGTACAGATATCTCCCTGAGAGAGAGAGGGGACTGAGAGACACCAGTCAGTTTACAGATATCTCCCTGAGAGAGAGAGAGGGGTCTGAGAGACACCAGTCAGTGTACAGATATCTCACTGAGAGAGAGAGGTGACTGAGAGACACCAGTCAGTGTACAGATATCTTCCTGAGAGAGAGAGAGGGGACTGGATACGCCAGTCAGTGTACAGATATCTCCCTGAGAGAGATGGGACTGAGAGACACCAGTCAGAGTACAGATATCTCCCTGAGAGAGAGAGAGGACTGAGAGACACCAGTCAGTGTACAGATATCTCCCTGAGAGAGAGAGGGGACTGAGAGACACCAGTCAGTTTACAGATATCTCCCTGAGAGAGAGAGGGGACTGAGAGACACCAGTCAGTGTACAGATATCTCGTTGAGAGAGAGCGGGGACTGAGAGACACCAGTCAGTGTACAGATATCTCCCTGAGAGAGAGAGGGGACTGAGAGACACCAGTCAGTGTACAGATATCTCCCTGAGAGAGAGAGGGGACTGAGAGACACCAGTCAGTGTACAGATATCTCCCTGAGAGATAGGGGGGACTGAGAGACACCAGTCAGTGTACAGATATCTTCCTGAGAGAGCGAGAGGGGACTGAGAGACACCAGTCAGTGTACAGATATCTCCCTGAGAGAGAGCGGGGACTGTTAGACAACAGTCAGTGTACAGATATCTCCCTGAGAGAGAGAGGGGTCTGAGAGACACCAGTCAGTGTACAGATATCTCCCTGAGAGAGAGAGCGGGGACTGAGAGACACCAGTCAGTGTACAGATATCTCCCTGAGAGAGAGAGAGGGGACTGAGAGACACCAGTCAGTGTACAGATATCTCCCTGAGAGAGAGAGAGGACTGAGAGACACCAGTCAGTGTACAGATATCTCCCTGAGAGAGAGAGGGGACTGAGAGACACCAGTCAGTGGACAGATATCTCCCTGAGAGAGAGAGAGAGGGGACGGAGAGACACAAGTCAGTGTACAGATATCTCCCTGAGAGAGAGAGTGGACTGAGAGACACCAGTCAGTGTATTGATATCTCCCTGAGGGAGAGAGGGGACTGAGAGACACCAGTCAGTGTACAGATATCTCCCTGAGAGAGAGAGAGGGGGCACTGAGAGACACCAGTCAGTGTACAGATATCTCCCTGAGAGAGAGAGAGGGGACTGAGAGACACCAGTCAGTGTACAGATATCTCCCTGAGAGAGAGGGGAGACTGAGAGACACCAGTCAGTGTACAGATATCTCCCTGAGAGAGAGAGAGGGGGCACTGAGAGACACCAGTCAGTGTACAGATATCTCCCTGAGAGAGAGAGAGAGGGGACTGAGAGACACCAGTCAGTGTACAGATATCTCCCTGAGAGAGAGTGGGGACTGAGAGACACCAGTCAGTGTACAGATATCTCCCTGAGAGAGAGGGGGCACTGAGAGACACCAGTCAGTGTACAGATATCTCCCTGAGAGAGAGGGGGCACTGAGAGACACCAGTCAGTGTACAGATATCTCCCTGAGAGAGGGGGGGGACTTAGAGACACCAGTCAGTGTACAGATATCTCCCTCAGAGAGAGAGAGAGGGGACTGAGAGACACAAGTCAGTGTACAGATATCTCCCTGTGAGAGAGTGGGAACTGAGAGACACCAGTCAGTGTACAGATATCTCCCTGTGAGAGAGTGGGGACTGAGAGACACCAGTCAGTGTACAGATATCTCCCTGAGAGACAGAGGGGACTGAGAGACACCAGTCAGTGTACAGATATCTCCCTGAGAGAGAGAGAGGGGGCACTGAGACACACCAGTCAGTGTACAGATATCTCCCTCAGAGAGAGAGAGAGGGGACTGAGAGACACAAGTCAGTGTACAGATATCTCCCTGTGAGAGAGTGGGGACTGAGAGACACCAGTCAGTGTACAGATATCACCCTGAGAGACATAGGGGACTTAGAGACACCAGTCAGTGTACAGATATCTCCCTGAGAGAGAGAGAGGACTGAGAGACACCAGTCAGAGTACAGATATCTCCCTGAGCGAGAGAGGGGACTGAGAGACACCAGTCAGTGTACAGATATCTCCATGAGAGAGAGAGAGAGAGGAATGAGAGACACCAGTCAGTGTACAGATATCTCCCTGAGAGAGAGTGGACTGAGAGACACCAGTCAGTGTACAGATATCTCCCTGAGAGAGAGGGGACTGAGAGTCACCAGTCAGTGTACAGATATCTCCCTGAGAGCGAGCGGGGACTGAGAGACACCAGTCAGTGTCCAGATATCTCCCTGAGAGAGAGAGGGGACTGAGAGACACCAGTCAGTGTACAGATATCTCCCTGAGAGAGAGAGAGGGGACTGAGAGACACCAGTCAGTGTACAGATATCTCCCTGAGAGAGAGAGGGGACTGAGAGACACCAGTCAGTTTACAGATATCTCCCTGAGAGAGAGAGAGGGGTCTGAGAGACACCAGTCAGTGTACAGATATCTCACTGAGAGAGAGAGGTGACTGAGAGACACCAGTCAGTGTACAGATATCTTCCTGAGAGAGAGAGAGGGGACTGGATACGCCAGTCAGTGTACAGATATCTCCCTGAGAGAGATGGGACTGAGAGACACCAGTCAGAGTACAGATATCTCCCTGAGAGAGAGAGAGGACTGAGAGACACCAGTCAGTGTACAGATATCTCCCTGAGAGAGAGAGGGGACTGAGAGACACCAGTCAGTTTACAGATAACTCCCTGAGAGAGAGAGGGGACTGAGAGACACCAGTCAGTGTACAGATATCTCGTTGAGAGAGAGCGGGGACTGAGAGACACCAGTCAGTGTACAGATATCTCCCTGAGAGAGAGAGGGGACTGAGAGACACCAGTCAGTGTACAGATATCTCCCTGAGAGAGAGAGGGGACTGAGAGACACCAGTCAGTGTACAGATATCTCCCTGAGAGATAGGGGGGACTGAGAGACACCAGTCAGTGTACAGATATCTTCCTGAGAGAGAGAGAGGGGACTGAGAGACACCAGTCAGTGTACAGATATCTCCCTGAGAGAGAGCGGGGACTGTGAGACAACAGTCAGTTTACAGATATCTCCCTGAGAGAGAGAGGGGTCTCAGAGACACCAGTCAGTGTACAGATATCTCCCTGAGAGAGAGAGGGGACTGAGAGACACCAGTCAGTGTACAGATATCTCCCTGAGAGAGAGAGCGGGGACTGAGAGACACCAGTCAGTGTACAGATATCTCCCTGAGAGAGAGAGAGGGGACTGAGAGACACCAGTCAGTGTACAGATATCTCCCTGAGAGAGAGAGAGGACTGAGAGACACCAGTCAGTGTACAGATATCTCCCTGAGAGAGAGGGGGGACTGAGAGACGCCAGTCAGTCTACAGATATCTCCCTGAGAGAGACAGGGGACTGAGAGACACCAGTCAGTGTACAGATATCTCCCTGAGAGAGAGAGAGGGGACTGCAGACGCCAGTCAGTGTACAGATATCTCCCTGAGAGAGAGAGAGGGGGCACTGAGAGACACCAGTCAGTGTACAGATATCTCCCTGAGAGAGAGAGAGGGGGGACTGAGAGACACCAGTCAGTCTACAGATATCTCCCTGAGAGAGAGAGATTGGACTGAGAGACACCAGTCAGTGTACAGATATCTCCCTGAGAGAGAGAGAGGGGACTGGAGACGCCAGTCAGTGTACAGATATCTCCCTCAGAGAGAGAGAGAGGGGACTGAGAGACACAAGTCAGTGTACAGATATCTCCCTGTGAGAGAGTGGGGAGTGAGAGACACCAGTCAGTGTACAGATATCACCCTGAGAGACAGAGAGGACTGAGAGACACCAGTCAGTGTACAGATATCTCCCTGAGAGAGAGAGAGGGGGCACTGAGAGACACCAGTCAGTGTACAGATATCTCCCTCAGAGAGAGAGAGAGGGGACTGAGAGACACAAGTCAGTGTACAGATATCTCCCTGTGAGAGAGTGGGGACTGAGAGACACCAGTCAGTGTACAGATATCTCCCTGAGAGAGAGAGAGGGGACTGAGAGACACCAGTCAGTGTACAGATATCTCCCTGAGAGAGAGAGAGGACTGAGAGACACCAGTCAGAGTACAGATATCTCCCTGAGCGAGAGAGGGGACTGAGAGACACCAGTCAGTGTACAGATATCTCACTGAGAGAAAGGGGGGACTGAGAGAAACCAGTCAGTGTACAGATATCTCCATGAGAGAGAGAGAGAGAGGAATGAGAGACACCAGTCAGTGTACAGATATCTCCCTGAGAGAGAGGGGACTGAGAGTCACCAGTCAGTGTACAGATATCTCCCTGAGAGAGAGAGAGGGGGCACTGAGAGACACCAGACAGTGTACAGATATCTCCCTGAGAGAGAGGGGGCACTGAGAGACACCAGTCAGTGTACAGATATCTCCCTGAGAGAGAGGGGGCACTGAGAGACACCAGTCAGTGTACAGACATCTCCCTCAGAGAGAGAGAGAGGGGACTGAGAGACACAAGTCAGTGTACAGATATCTCCCTGTGAGAGAGTGGGGACTGAGAGACACCAGTCAGTGTACAGATATCTCCCTGTGAGAGAGTGGGGACTGAGATACACCAGTCAGTGTACAGATATCTCCCTGAGAGACAGAGGGGACTGAGAGACACCAGTCAGTGTACAGATATCTCCCTGAGAGAGAGAGAGGGGGCACTGAGAGACACCAGTCAGTGTACAGATATCTACCTGAGAGAGAGAGAGAGGGGACTGAGAGACACAAGTCAGTGTACAGATATCTCCCTGTGAGAGAGTGGGGACTGAGAGACACCAGTCAGTGTACAGATATCACCCTGAGAGACAGAGGGGACTGAGAGACACCAGTCAGTGTACAGATATCTCCCTGAGAGAGAGAGAGGACTGAGAGACACCAGTCAGAGTACAGATATCTCCCTGAGCGAGAGAGGGGACTGAGAGACACCAGTCAGTGTACAGATATCTCACTGAGAGAAAGGGGGGACTGAGAGAAACCAGTCAGTGTACAGATATCTCCATGAGAGAGAGAGAGAGAGGAATGAGAGACACCAGTCAGTGTACAGATATCTCCCTGAGAGAGAGTGGACTGAGAGACACCAGTCAGTGTACAGATATCTCCCTGAGAGAGAGGGGACTGAGAGTCACCAGTCAGTGTACAGATATCTCCCTGAGAGAGAGAGGGGACTGAGAGACACCAGTCAGTGTACAGATATCTCCCTGAGAGAGAGAGGGGACTGAGAGACACCAGTCAGTGTACAGATATCTCCCTGAGAGAGAGAGGGGACTGAGAGACACCAGTCAGTGTACAGATATTTTCCTGAGAGAGAGAGAGGGGACTGGATACGCCAGTCAGTGTACAGATATCTCCCTGAGAGAGATGGGAATGAGAGACACCAGTCAGAGTACAGATATCTCCCTGAGAGAGAGAGAGGACTGAGAGACACCAGTCAGTGTACAGATATCTCCCTGAGAGAGAGAGGGGACTGAGAGACACCAGTCAGTTTACAGATATCTCCCTGAGAGAGAGAGGGGACTGAGAGACACCAGTCAGTGTACAGATATCTCGTTGAGAGAGAGCGGGGACTGAGAGACACCAGTCAGTGTACAGATATCTCCCTGAGAGAGAGAGGGGACTGAGAGACACCAGTCAGTGTACAGATATCTCCCTGAGAGAGAGAGGGGACTGAGAGACACCAGTCAGTGTACAGATATCTCCCTGAGAGATAGGGGGGACTGAGAGACACCAGTCAGTGTACAGATATCTTCCTGAGAGAGAGAGAGGGGACTGAGAGACACCAGTCAGTGTACAGATATCTCCCTGAGAGAGAGCGGGGACTGTGAGACAACAGTCAGTGTACAGATATCTCCCTGAGAGAGAGAGGGGTCTGAGAGACACCAGTCAGTGTACAGATATCTCCCTGAGAGAGAGAGGGGACTGAGAGACACCAGTCAGTGTACAGATATCTCCCTGAGAGAGAGGGGGCACTGAGAGACACCAGTCAGTGTACAGATATCTCCCTGAGAGAGAGAGAGGGGGGACTGAGAGACACCAGTCAGTCTACAGATATCTCCCTGAGAGAGAGAGGGGACTGAGAGACACCAGTCAGTGTACAGATATCTCCCTGAGAGAGAGAGAGGGGACTGGAGACGCCAGTCAGTGTACAGATATCTCCCTCAGAGAGAGAGAGAGGGGACTGAGAGACACAAGTCAGTGTACAGATATCTCCCTGTGAGAGAGTGGGGACTGCAGACGCCAGTCAGTGTACAGATATCTCCCTGAGAGAGAGAGAGGGGGCACTGAGAGACACCAGTCAGTGTACAGATATCTCCCTGAGAGAGAGAGAGGGGGGACTGAGAGACACCAGTCAGTCTACAGATATCTCCCTGAGAGAGAGAGGGGACTGAGAGACACCAGTCAGTGTACAGATATCTCCCTGAGAGAGAGAGAGGGGACTGGAGACGCCAGTCAGTGTACAGATATCTCCCTGAGAGAGAGAGAGAGGGGACTGAGAGACATAAGTCAGTGTACAGATATCTCCCTGTGAGAGAGAGGGGACTGAGAGACACCAGTCAGTGTACAGATATCTCCCTGAGAGAGAGAGGACTGAGAGACACCAGTCAGTGTACAGATATCTCCCTGAGAGAGAGGGGACTGAGAGACACCAGTCAGTGTACAGATATCTCCCTGAGAGAGAGAGAGGGGACTGAGAGACACCAGTCAGTGTACAGATATCTCCCTGAGAGAGAGTGGGGAGTGAGAGACACCAGTCAGTGTACAGATATCTCCCTGAGAGAGAGAGAGGGGGGACTGAGAGACACCAGTCAGTGTACAGATATCTCCCTGAGCGAGAGAGGGGGGACTGAGAGACACCAGTCTGTGTACAGATATCTCCCTGAGAGAGAGGGGACTGAGAGTCACCAGTCAGTGTACAGATATCTCCCTGAGAGAGAGAGAGGGGACTGAGAGACACCAGTCAGTGTACAGATATCTCCCTGAGAGAGAGAGAGAGGGGACTGAGAGACACCAGTCAGTGTACAGATATCTCCCTGAGCGAGAGAGGGGACTGAGAGACACCAGTCAGTGTACAGATATCTCACTGAGAGAAAGGGGGGACTGAGAGAAACCAGTCAGTGTACAGATATCTCCCTGAGAGAGAGAGGGGGGACTGAGAGACACCAGTCTGTGTACAGATATCTCCCTGAGAGAGAGGGGACTGAGAGTCACCAGTCAGTGTACAGATATCTCCCTGAGAGAGAGAGGGGACTGAGAGACAACAGTCAGTGTACAGATATCTCCCTGAGAGAGAGAGGGGACTGAGAGACACCATTCAGTGTACAGATATCTCCCTGAGAGAGAGAGGGGACTGAGAGACACCAGTCAGTTTACAGATATCTCCCTGAGAGAGAGAGAGGGGTCTGAGAGACACCAGTCAGTGTACAGATATCTCACTGAGAGAGAGAGGGGACTGAGAGACACCAGTCAGTGTACAGATATCTCCCTGAGAGAGAGAGGGGAGTGAGAGACACCAGTCAGTGTACAGATATGTCCCTGAGAGAGAGAGGGGACTGAGAGACACCAGTCAGTTTACAGATATCTCCCTGAGAGAGAGAGAGGGGTCTGAGACACACCAGTCAGTGTACAGATATCTCCCTGAGAGAGAGAGGGGAGTGAGAGCCACCAGTCAGTGTACAGATATCTCCCTGAGAGAGAGAGGGGACTGAGAGACACCAGTCAGTGTACAGATATCTCCCTGAGAGATAGGGGGGACTGAGAGACACCAGTCAGTGTACAGATATCTTCCTGAGAGAGAGAGAGGGGACTGAGAGACACCAGTCAGTGTACAGATATCTCCCTGAGAGAGAGCGGGGACTGTGAGACAACAGTCAGTGTACAGATATCTCCCTGAGAGAGAGAGGGGTCTGAGAGACACCAGTCAGTGTACAGATATCTCCCTGAGAGAGAGAGCGGGGACTGAGAGACACCAGTCAGTGTACAGATATCTCCCTGAGAGAGAGAGGGGACTGAGAGACACCAGTCAGTGTACAGATATCTCCCTGAGAGAGAGAGAGGACTGAGAGACACCAGTCAGTGTACAGATATCTCCCTGAGAGAGAGGGGACTGAGAGACGCCAGTCAGTCTACAGATATCTCCCTGAGAGAGACAGGGGACTGAGAGACACCAGTCAGTGTACAGATATCTCCCTGAGAGAGAGAGAGGGGGCACTGAGAGACACCAGTCAGTGTACAGATATCTCCCTGAGAGAGAGAGAGGGGACTGAGAGACACCAGTCAGTGTACAGATATCTCCCTGAGAGAGAGAGGGGACTGAGAGACACCAGTCAGTGTACAGATATCTCCCTGAGAGAGAGAGAGAGGGGACTGAGAGACACAAGTCAGTGTACAGATATCTCCCTGAGAGAGAGGGGGGACTGAGAGACACCAGTCAGTGTACAGATATCACCCTGAGAGACAGAGGGGACTGAGAGACACCAGTCAGTGTACAGATATCTCCCTGAGAGAGAGAGGGGACTGAGAGACACCAGTCAGAGTACAGATATCTCCCTGAGCGAGAGAGGGGACTGAGAGACACCAGTCAGTGTACAGACATCTCACTGAGAGAAAGGGGGGACTGAGAGAAACCAGTCAGTGTACAGATATCTCCATGAGAGAGAGAGAGAGAGGAAGGAGAGACACCAGTTAGTGTACAGATATCTCCCTGAGAGAGAGGGGACTGAGAGTCACCAGTCAGTGTACAGATATCTCCCTGAGAGAGAGGGGACTGAGAGACACCAGTCAGTGTACAGATATCTCCCTGAGAGAGAGGGGGGACTGAGAGACACCAGTCAGTGTACAGATATCTCCCTGAGAGAGAGGGGACTGAGAGACACCAGTCAGTGTACAGATATCTTCCTGAGAGACAGTGGGGGGTCTGACAGACACCAGTCAGTGTACAGATATCACCCTGAGAGAGAGAGGGGTCTGGGAGACACCCGTCAGTGTACAGATCTCTCCGTGAGAGAGAGAGCACTGAGAGACACCAGTCAGTGTACAGATAACTCTCTGAGAGAGTGAGGGGACTGAGAGACACCAGTCAGTGTACAGATCTCTCCCTGAGAGAGAGAGCACTGAGAGACACCAGTCAGTGAACAGATATCTCCCTGTGAGAGTGAGAGGGGACTGAGAGACACCAGTCAGTGTACAGATATCTCCCTGAGAGAGAGAGGGGACTGAGAGACACCAGTCAGAGTACAGATATCTCTCTGAGCGAGAGAGGGGACTGAGAGACACCAGTCAGTGTACAGATATCTCACTGAGAGAAAGGGGGGACTGAGAGAAACCAGTCAGTGTACAGATATCTCCATGAGAGAGAGAGAGAGAGGAATGAGAGACACCAGTCAGTGTACAGATATCTCCCTGAGAGAGAGGGGACTGAGAGTCACCAGTCAGTGGACAAATATCTCCCTGAGAGAGAGGGGACTGAGAGACACCAGTCAGTGTACAGATTTCTCCCTTAGATAAATGTGACTGAGAGACACCAGTCAGTGTACAGATATCTCCCTGAGAGAGAGAGGACTGAGAGACACCAGTCAGTGTACAGATATCTCCCTGAGAGAGAGAGAGGGGGGACTGAGAGACACCAGTCAGTGTACAGATATCTCCCTGAGAGAGAGGGGGGACTGAGAGACACCAGTCAGTGTACAGATATCTCCCCGAGAGAGAGGGGACTGAGAGACACCAGTCAGTGTACAGATATCTTCCTGAGAGACAGTGGTGGGTCTGACAGACACCAGTCAGTGTACAGATATCTCCCTGAGAGAGAGAGAGAGAGGGGTCTGGGAGACACCCGTCAGTGAACAGATATCACCCTGAGAGGGAGAGGGGACTGAGAGACACCAGTCAGTGTAGAGATATCTCCCTGAGAGAGAGAGAGGGGACTCAGAGACACCAGTCAGTGTACAGATATCTCCCTGAGAGAGAGAGGGGACTGAGAGATACCAGTCTGTGTACAGATATCTCCCTGAGAGAGAGGGGACTGAGAGACACCAGTCAGTGTACAGATAACTCCCTGAGAGAGTGAGGGGACTGAGAGACACCAGTCAGTGTACAGATCTCTCCCTGAGAGAGAGAGCACTGAGAGACACCAGTCAGTGTACAGATCTCTCCCTGAGAGAGAGAGCACTGAGAGACACCAGTCAGTGTACAGATCTCTCCCTGAGAGAGAGAGCACTGAGAGACACCAGTCAGTGTACAGATATCTCCCTGAGAGAGAGAGGGGGGACTGAGAGACACCAGTCAGTGTACAGATATCTCCCTGTGAGAGTGAGAGGGGACTGAGAGACACCAGTCAGTGTACAGATATCTCCCTGAGAGAGAGGGGACTGAGAGACACCAGTCAGTGTACAGATATCTCCCTGAGAGAGAGAGGGGACGGAGAGACACCAGTCAGTGTACAGATATCTCCCTGAGAGAGAGAGGGGACTGAGAGACACCAGTCAGTGTACAGATATCTCCCTGAGAGAGAGGGGGGACTGAGAGACACCAGTCAGTGTACAGATATCTCCCTGAGAGAGAGGGGACTGAGAGACACCAGTCAGTGTACCGATATCTCCCTGAGAGAGAGAGGACTGAGAGACACCAGTCAGTGTACAGATATCACCCTGAGAGAGAGGGGACTGAGAGACACCAGTCAGTGTACAGATATCTCCATGAGAGAGAGAGAGAGAGGAATGAGAGACACCAGTCAGTGTACAGATATCTCCCGAAGAGAGAGGGGACTGAGAGACACCAGTCAGAGTACAGATATCTCACTGAGAGAAAGGGGGGACTGAGAGAAACCAGTCAGTGTACAGATATCTCCATGAGAGAGAGAGAGAGAGGAATGAGAGACACCAGTCAGTGTACAGATATCTCCCGAAGAGAGAGGGGACTGAGAGTCACCAGTCAGTGTACAGATATCTCCCTGAGAGAGGGGGGGACTGAGAGACACCAGTGAGTGTACAGATATCTCCCTGAGAGAGAGAGGGGACTGAGAGACACCAGTCAGTGTACAGATATCTCCCTGAGAGAGAGAGAGAGGGGACTGAGAGACACCAGTGTACAGTTATCTCCCTGAGAGAGAGGGGACTGAGAGACACCAGTCAGTGTACAGATATCTCCCTGAGAGAGAGAGGGGACTGAGAGACACCAGTCAGAGGACAGATATCTCCCTGAGCGAGAGAGGGGACTGAGAGACACCAGTCAGTGTACAGACATCTCACTGAGAGAAAGGGGGGACTGAGAGAAACCAGTCAGTGTACAGATATCTCCCTGAGAGAGAGAGAGAGAGGAAGGAGAGACACCAGTCAGTGTACAGATATCTCCCTGAGAGAGAGGGGACTGAGAGTCACCAGTCAGTGTACAGATATCTCCCTGAGAGAGAGGGGACTGAGAGACACCAGTCAGTGTACAGATTTCTCCCTGAGAGAAAGGTGACTGAGAGACACCAGTCAGTGTACAGATATCTCCCTGAGAGAGAGGGGGGACTGAGAGACACCAGTCAGTGTACAGATATCTCCCTGAGAGAGAGGGGGGACTGAGAGACACCAGTCAGTGTACAGATATCTCCCTGAGAGAGAGGGGGGACTGAGAGACACCAGTCATTGTACAGATATCTCCCCGAGACAGAGGGGACTGAGAGACACCAGTCAGTGTACAGATATCTTCCTGAGAGAGAGAGAGGAGACTGAGAGACACCAGTCAGTGTACAGATATCTCCCTGAGAGAGAGAGGGGTCTGGGAGACACCCGTCAGTGAACAGATCTCTCCCTGAGAGAGAGAGCACTGAGAGACACCAGTCA
The DNA here is from genome assembly GCF_047496795.1 of Chiloscyllium punctatum. Lineage (NCBI taxonomy): Eukaryota > Metazoa > Chordata > Chondrichthyes > Orectolobiformes > Hemiscylliidae > Chiloscyllium > Chiloscyllium punctatum. The sequence continues at coordinate 91,634 of NW_027309974.1, read as the reverse complement.
GTGTACAGATAACTCTCTGAGAGAGTGAGGGGACTGAGAGACACCAGTCAGTGTACAGATATCTCCCTGAGAGAGAGAGGGGACTGAGAGACACCAGTCAGTGTACAGATATCTCTCTGAGCGAGAGAGGGGACTGAGAGACACCAGTCAGTGTACAGATATCTCCCTGAGAGAGAGGGGACTGAGAGACACCAGTCAGAGTACAGATATCTCCCTGAGAGAGAGGGGACTGAGAGACACCAGTCAGTGTACAGATATCTCCCTGAGAGAGAGAGGACTGAGAGACACCAGTCAGAGTACAGATTTCTCCCTGAGATAAAGGTGACTGAGAGACACCAGTCAGTGTACAGATATCTCCCTGAGAGAGAGGGGGGACTGAGAGACACCAGTCAGTGTACAGATATCTCCCTGAGAGAGAGAGGACTGAGAGACACCAGTCAGTGTACAGATATCTCCCTGAGAGAGAGAGAGGGGGGACTGAGAGACACCAGTCAGTGTACAGATATCTCCCTGAGAGAGAGGGGGGACTGAGAGACACCAGTCAGTGTACAGATATCTCCCCGAGAGAGAGGGGACTGAGAGACACCAGTCAGTGTACAGATATCTTCCTGAGAGACAGTGGGGGGTCTGACAGACACCAGTCAGTGTACAGATATCTCCCTGAGAGAGAGAGAGAGAGGGGTCTGGGAGACACCCGTCAGTGAACAGATATCACCCTGAGAGGGAGAGGGGACTGAGAGACACCAGTCAGTGGAGAGATATCTCCCTGAGAGAGAGAGAGGGGACTGAGAGACACCAGTCAGTGTACAGATATCTCCCTGAGAGAGAGAGGGGACTGAGAGATGCCAGTCTGTGTACAGATATCTCCCTGAGAGAGAGGGGACTGAGAGACACCAGTCAGTGTACAGATAACTCCCTGAGAGAGAGGGGACTGAGAGACACCAGTCAGTGTACAGATATCTCCCTGAGAGAGAGAGGGGACTGAGAGACACCAGTCAGAGTACAGATATCTCCCTGAGCGAGAGAGGGGACTGAGAGACACCAGTCAGAGTACAGATATCTCACTGAGAGAAAGGGAGGAATGAGAGACACCAGTCAGTGTACAGATATCTCCCGAAGAGAGAGGGGACTGAGAGTCACCAGTCAGTGTACAGATATCTCCCTGAGAGAGGGGGGGACTGAGAGACACCAGTGAGTGTACAGATATCTCCCTGAGAGAGAGAGGGGACTGAGAGACACCAGTCAGTGTACAGATATCTCCCTGAGAGAGAGAGAGAGAGGAAGGAGAGACACCAGTCAGTGTACAGATATCTCCCTGAGAGAGAGGGGACTGAGAGACACCAGTCAGTGTACAGATTTCTCCCTGAGAGAAAGGTGACTGAGAGACACCAGTCAGTGTACAGATATCTCCCTGAGAGAGAGGGGGGACTGAGAGACACCAGTCAGTGTACAGATATCTCCCTGAGAGAGAGGGGGGACTGAGAGACACCAGTCAGTGTACAGATATCTCCCCGAGAGAGAGGGGACTGAGAGACACCAGTCAGTGTACAGATATCTTCCTGAGAGACAGTGGGGGGTCTGACAGACACCAGTCAGTGTACAGATATCACCCTGAGAGAGAGAGGGGTCTGGGAGACACCCGTCAGTTAACAGATCTCTCCCTGAGAGAGAGAGCACTGAGAGACACCAGTCAGTGTACAGATAACTCTATGAGAGAGTGAGGGGATTGAGAGACACCAGTCAGTGTACAGATATCTCCCTGAGAGAGAGAGGGGACTGAGAGACACCAGTCAGTGTACAGATATCTCCCTGAGAGAGAGGGGACTGAGAGACACCAGTCAGAGTACAGATATCTCTCTGAGCGAGAGAGGGGACTGAGAGACACCAGTCAGTGTACAGATATCTCCCTGAGAGAGAGGGGACTGAGAGACACCAGTCAGAGTACAGATATCTCCCTGAGAGAGAGGGGACTGAGAGACACCAGTCAGTGTACAGATATCTCCCTGAGAGAGAGAGGACTGAGAGACACCAGTCAGAGTACAGATTTCTCCCTGAGATAAAGGTGACTGAGAGACACCAGTCAGTGTACAGATATCTCCCTGAGAGAGAGGGGGGACTGAGAGACACCAGTCAGTGTACAGATATCTCCCTGAGAGAGAGAGGACTGAGAGACACCAGTCAGTGTACAGATATCTCCCTGAGAGAGAGAGAGGGGGGACTGAGAGACACCAGTCAGTGTACAGATATCTCCCTGAGAGAGAGGGGGGACTGAGAGACACCAGTCAGTGTACAGATATCTCCCCGAGAGAGAGGGGACTGAGAGACACCAGTCAGTGTACAGATATCTTCCTGAGAGACAGTGGGGGGTCTGACAGACACCAGTCAGTGTACAGATATCTCCCTGAGAGAGAGAGAGAGAGGGGTCTGGGAGACACCCGTCAGTGAACAGATATCACCCTGAGAGGGAGAGGGGACTTAGAGACACCAGTCAGTGTAGAGATATCTCCCTGAGAGAGAGAGAGGGGACTGAGAGACACCAGTCAGTGTACAGATATCTCCCTGAGAGAGAGAGGGGACTGAGAGATGCCAGTCTGTGTACAGATATCTCCCTGAGAGAGAGGGGACTGAGAGACACCAGTCAGTGTACAGATAACTCCCTGAGAGAGTGAGGGGACTGAGAGACACCAGTCAGTGTACAGATCTCTCCCTGAGAGAGAGAGCACTGAGAGACACCAGTCAGTGTACAGATCTCTCCCTGAGTGAGAGAGCACTGAGAGACACCAGTCAGTGTACAGCTATCTCCCTGAGAGAGAGAGGGGGGACTGAGAGACACCTGTCAGTGTACAGATATCTCCCTGTGAGAGTGAGAGGGGACTGAGAGACACCAGTCAGTGTACAGATATCTCCCTGAGAGAGAGAGGGGACTGAGAGACACCAGTCAGTGTACAGATATCTCCCTGAGAGAGAGGGGACTGAGAGACACCAGTCAGTGTACAGATATCTCCCAGACAGAGAGAGGGTGGACTGAGAGACACCAGTCAGTGTACAGATATCTCCCTGAGAGAGAGGGGGGGGACTGAGAGACACCAGTCAGTGTACAGATATCTCCCTGAGAGAGAGAGGGGACTGAGAGACACCAGTCAGTGTACAGATATCTCACTGAGATAGAGGGGACTGAGAGACACCAGTCAGTGTACAGATATCTCCCTGAGAGAGAGGGGGGACTGAGAGACACCAGTCAGTGTACAGATATTCCCCTGAGAGAGAGAGAGGGGGGACTGAGAAACTAGTCAGTGTACAGATATCTCCCTGAGAGCGAGAGGGTGGACTGAGAGACACCAGTCAGTGTACAGTTATCTCCGTGAGAGAGAGAGGGGACTGAGGGACACCAGTCAGTGCAAAGATATCTCCCCGAGAGAGAGAGAGAGGGGACTGAGAGACACCAGTCAGTGTACAGATATATCCCTGAGAGAGAGAAGGGGGACTGAGAGACACCAGTCAGTGTACAGATATCTCCCTGAGAGAGAGGGGGGACTGAGAGACACTAGTCAGTGTACAGATATCTCCCCGAGAGAGAGGGGACTGAGAGACACCAGTCAGTGTACAGATATCTTCCTGAGAGACAGTGGGTGGTCTGACAGACACCAGTCAGTGTACAGATATCTCCCTGAGAGAGAGAGAGAGAGGGGTCTGGGAGACACCCGTCAGTGAACAGATATCACCCTGAGAGGGAGAGGGGACTGAGAGACACCAGTCAGTGTAGAGATAACTCCCTGAGAGAGAGAGCACTGAGAGACACCAGTCAGTGTACAGATCTCTCCCTGAGAGAGAGAGGGGACTGAGAGATACCAGTCTGTGTACAGATATCTCCCTGAGAGAGAGGGGACTGAGAGACACCAGTCAGTGTACAGATATCTCCCTGAGAGAGAGAGAGAGGGGACTGAGAGACACCAGTCAGTGTACAGATATCTCACTGAGAGAGAGGGGACTGAGAGACACCAGTCAGTGTACAGATATCTCCCTGAGAGAGAGGGGGGACTGAGAGACACCAGTCAGTGTACAGATATCTCCCTGAGAGAGATAGGGGTCTGAGAGACACCATTCAGTGTACAGATATCTCCCTGAGAGAGAGAGGGGAGTGAGAGACACCAGTCAGTGTACAGATATCTCCCTTAGAGAGAGAGGGGACTGAGAGACGCCAGTCAGTGTACAGATATCTCCCTGAGAGAGAGGGGACTGAGAGACACCAGTCAGTGTACAGCTATCTCCCTGAGAGAGAGAGGGGAGTGAGAGACACCAGTCAGTGTACAGATATCTCCCTGAGAGAGAGAGGGGACTGAGAGACGCCAGTCAGTGTACAGATATCTCCCTGAGAGAGAGGGGACTGAGAGACACCAGTCAGTGTACAGATATCTCCCTGAGAGAGAGAGGGGACTGAGAGACACCAGTCAGTGTACAGATATCTCCCTGAGAGAGAGAGGGGACTGAGAGACACCAGTCAGTGTACAGATATCTTCCTGAGAGAGAGAGGGGACTGAGAGACACCAGTCAGTGTACAGATATCTCCCTGAGAGAGAGAGTGGGGACTGAGAGACACCAGTCAGTGTCCAGATATCTCCCTGAGAGAGAGAGGGGACTGAGAGACACCAGTCAGTGTACAGATATCTCCCTGAGAGAGAGAGCACTGAGAGACACCAGTCAGTGTCCAGATATCTCCCTGAGAGCGAGAGGGTGGACTGAGAGACACCAGTCATTGTATAGATATCTCCCTGAGAGAGAGAGCGGGGACTGAGAGACACCAGTCAGTGTACAGATATCTCCCTGAGAGAGAGAGGGGACTGAGAGACACCAGTCAGTGTACAGATATCTCCGTGAGAGAGAGAGGGAACTGAGGGACACCAGTCAGTGCAAAGATATCTCCCCGAGAGAGAGAGAGAGAGGGGACTAAGAGACACTAGTCAGAGTACAGATATCTCCCTGAGAGAGAGAGAGAGAGAGGGGACTGATAGACACCAGTCAGTGTACAGATATCTCCCTGAGAAAGAGAGAGGGGACTTAGAAACCAGTCAGTGTACAGATATCTCCCTGAGAGAGAGAGGGGTGACTGAGAGACACCAGTCAGTGTACAGATATCTCCCTGAGAGAGAGGGGGGACTGAGAGACACCAGTCAGTGTACAGATATCTCCCTGAGAGAGAGGGGACTGAGAGACACCAGTCAGTGTACAGATATCTCCCTGAGAGAGAGAGGGGTCTGAGAGACACCATTCAGTGTACAGATATCTCCTTGAGAGAGAGAGAGGGGAGTGAGAGACACCAGTCAGTGTACAGATATCTCCCTTAGAGAGAGACGGGACTGAGAGACGCCAGTCAGTGTTCAGATATCTCCCTGAGAGAGAGGGGACTGAGAGACACCAGTCAGTGTACAGATATCTCCCTGAGAGAGAGAGGGGACTGAGAGACACCAGTCAGTGTACAGATATCTCCCTGAGAGAGAGAGGGGACTGAGAGACACCAGTCAGTGTACAGATATCTCCCTGAGAGAGAGTGGGGACTGAGAGACACCAGTCAGTGTACAGATATCTCCCTGAGAGAGAGAGAGTGGGGACTGAGAGACACCAGTCAGTGTACAGATATCTCCCTGAGAGAGAGAGGGGACTGAGTGACACCAGTCAGTGTACAGATATCTCCCTGAGAGAGAGAGCACTGAGAGACACCAGTCAGTGTACAGATATCTTCCTGAGAGAGAGAGAGGGGACTGAGAGACACCAGTCAGTGTACAGATATCTCCCTGAGAGAGAGCGGGGACTGTGAGACAACAGTCAGTGTACAGATATCTCCCCGAGGGAGAGAGAGGGGACTGAGAGACACCAGTCAGTGTACAGATATCTCCCTGAGAGAGAGAGCGGGGACTGAGAGACACCAGTCAGTGTACAGATATCTCCCTGAGAGAGAGAGGGGACTGAGAGACACCAGTCAGTTTACAGATATCTCCCTGAGAGAGAGAGAGAGGGGACTGAGAGACACCAGTCAGTGTACAGATATCTCCCTGAGAGAGAGAGGGGTCTGAGAGACACCAGTCAGTGTACAGATATCTCCCTGAGAGAGAGAGCGGGGACTGAGAGACACCAGTCAGTGTACAGATATCTCCCTGAGAGAGAGAGGGGACTGAGAGACACCAGTCAGTTTACAGATATCTCCCTGAGAGAGAGAGAGAGGGGACTGAGAGACACCAGTCAGTGTACAGATATCTCCCTGAGAGAGAGGGGGGACTGAGAGACACCAGTCAGAGTACAGATTTCTCCCTGAGATAAAGGTGACTGAGAGACACCAGTCAGTGTACAGATATCTCCCTGAGAGAGAGGGGGGACTGAGAGACACCAGTCAGTGTACAGATATCTCCCTGAGAGAGAGAGGACTGAGAGACACCAGTCAGTGTACAGATATCTCCCTGAGAGAGAGAGAGGGGGGACTGAGAGACACCAGTCAGTGTACAGATATCTCCCTGAGAGAGAGGGGGGACTGAGAGACACCAGTCAGTGTACAGATATCTCCCCGAGAGAGAGGGGACTGAGAGACACCAGTCAGTGTACAGATATCTTCCTGAGAGACAGTGGGGGGTCTGACAGACACCAGTCAGTGTACAGATATCTCCCTGAGAGAGAGAGAGAGAGGGGTCTGGGAGACACCCGTCAGTGAACAGATATCACCCTGAGAGGGAGAGGGGACTGAGAGACACCAGTCAGTGTAGAGATATCTCCCTGAGAGAGAGAGAGGGGACTGAGAGACACCAGTCAGTGTACAGATATCTCCCTGAGAGAGAGAGGGGACTGAGAGATGCCAGTCTGTGTACAGATATCTCTCTGAGAGAGAGGGGACTGAGAGACACCAGTCAGTGTACAGATAACTGCCTGAGAGAGTGAGGGGACTGAGAGACACCAGTCAGTGTACAGATCTCTCCCTGAGAGAGAGAGCACTGAGAGACACCAGTCAGTGTACAGATCTCTCCCTGAGTGAGAGAGCACTGAGAGACACCAGTCAGTGTACAGCTATCTCCCTGAGAGAGAGAGGGGGGACTGAGAGACACCTGTCAGTGTACAGATATCTCCCTGTGAGAGTGAGAGGGGACTGAGAGACACCAGTCAGTGTACAGATATCTCCCTGAGAGAGAGAGGGGACTGAGAGACACCAGTCAGTGTACAGATATCTCCCTGAGAGAGAGGGGACTGAGAGACACCAGTCAGTGTACAGATATCTCCCAGACAGAGAGAGGGTGGACTGAGAGACACCAGTCAGTGTACAGATATCTCCCTGAGAGAGAGAGGGGGGACTGAGAGACACCAGTCAGTGTACAGATATCTCCCTGAGAGAGAGAGGGGACTGAGAGACACCAGACAGTGTACAGATATCTCACTGAGATAGAGGGGACTGAGAGACACCAGTCAGTGTACAGATATCTCCCTGAGAGAGAGGGGGGACTGAGAGACACCAGTCAGTGTACAGATATTCCCCTGAGAGAGAGAGAGGGGGGACTGAGAAACTAGTCAGTGTACAGATATCTCCCTGAGAGCGAGAGGGTGGACTGAGAGACACCAGTCAGTGTACAGATAACTCCGTGAGAGAGAGAGGGGACTGAGGGACACCAGTCAGTGCAAAGATATCTCCCCGAGAGAGAGAGAGAGGGGACTGAGAGACACCAGTCAGTGTACAGATATCTCCCTGAGAGAGAGGGGACTGAGAGACACCAGTCAGTGTACAGATATCTCCCTGAGAGAGAGAGGGGACTGAGAGACACCAGTCAGTGTACAGATATCTCCCTGAGAGAGAGAGGACTGAGAGACACCAGTCAGTGTACAGATATATCCCTGAGAGAGAGAAGGGGGACTGAGAGACACCAGTCAGTGTACAGATATCTCCCTGAGAGAGAGGGGGGACTGAGAGACACCAGTCAGTGTACAGATATCTCCCCGAGAGAGAGGGGACTGAGAGACACCAGTCAGTGTACAGATATCTTCCTGAGAGACAGTGGGGGGTCTGACAGACACCAGTCAGTGTACAGATATCTCCCTGAGAGAGAGAGAGAGAGGGGTCTGGGAGACACCCGTCAGTGAACAGATATCACCCTGAGAGGGAGAGGGGACTGAGAGACACCAGTCAGTGTAGAGATAACTCCCTGAGAAAGAGAGCACTGAGAGACACCAGTCAGTGTACAGATCTCTCCCTGAGAGAGAGAGGGGACTGAGAGATACCAGTCTGTGTACAGATATCTCCCTGAGAGAGAGGGGACTGAGAGACACCAGTCAGTATACAGATATCTCACTGAGAGAGAGGGGACTGAGAGACACCAGTCAGTGTACAGATATCTCCCTGAGAGAGAGGGGGGACTGAGAGACACCAGTCAGTGTACAGATATCTCCCTGAGAGAGAGAGGGGACTGAGAGACACCAGTCAGTGTACAGATATCTCCCTGAGAGAGAGGGGACTGAGAGACACCAGTCAGTGTACAGATATCTCCCTGAGAGAGAGAGAGAGGGGACTGAGAGACACCAGTCAGTATACAGATATCTCACTGAGAGAGAGGGGACTGAGAGACACCAGTCAGTGTACAGATATCTCCCTGAGAGAGAGGGGGGACTGAGAGACACCAGTCAGTGTACAGATATCTCCCTGAGAGAGATAGGGGTCTGAGAGACACCATTCAGTGTACAGATATCTCCCTGAGAGAGAGAGGGGAGTGAGAGACACCAGTCAGTGTACAGATATCTCCCTTAGAGAGAGAGGGGACTGAGAGACGCCAGTCAGTGTACAGATATCTCCCTGAGAGAGAGGGGACTGAGAGACACCAGTCAGTGTACAGCTATCTCCCTGAGAGAGAGAGGGGAGTGAGAGACACCAGTCAGTGTACAGATATCTCCCTGAGAGAGAGAGGGGACTGAGAGACGCCAGTCAGTGTACAGATATCTCCCTGAGAGAGAGGGGACTGAGAGACACCAGTCAGTGTACAGATATCTCCCTGAGAGAGAGAGGGGACTGAGAGACACCAGTCAGTGTACAGATATCTCCCTGAGAGAGAGAGGGGACTGAGAGACACCAGTCAGTGTACAGATATCTTCCTGAGAGAGAGAGGGGACTGAGAGACACCAGTCAGTGTACAGATATCTCCCTGAGAGAGAGAGTGGGGACTGAGAGACACCAGTCAGTGTCCAGATATCTCCCTGAGAGAGAGAGGGGACTGAGAGACACCAGTCAGTGTACAGATATCTCCCTGAGAGAGAGAGCACTGAGAGACACCAGTCAGTGTACAGATATCTCCCTGAGAGCGAGAGGGTGGACTGAGAGACACCAGTCATTGTATAGATATCTCCCTGAGAGAGAGAGCGGGGACTGAGAGACACCAGTCAGTGTACAGATATCTCCCTGAGAGAGAGAGGGGACTGAGAGACACCAGTCAGTGTACAGATATCTCCGTGAGAGAGAGAGGGAACTGAGGGACACCAGTCAGTGCAAAGATATCTCCCCGAGAGAGAGAGAGAGAGGGGACTAAGACACACCAGTCAGAGTACAGATATCTCCCTGAGAGAGAGAGAGAGAGAGGGGACTGATAGACACCAGTCAGTGTACAGATATCTCCCTGAGAGAGAGAGAGGGGACTTAGAAACCAGTCAGTGTACAGATATCTCCCTGAGAGAGAGAGGGGTGACTGAGAGACACCAGTCAGTGTACAGATATCTCCCTGAGAGAGAGGGGGGACTGAGAGACACCAGTCAGTGTACAGATATCTCCCTGAGAGAGAGGGGACTGAGAGACACCAGTCAGTGTACAGATATCTCCCTGAGAGAGAGAGGGGTCTGAGAGACACCATTCAGTGTACAGATATCTCCCTGAGAGAGAGAGGGGAGTGAGAGACACCAGTCAGTGTACAGATATCTCCCTTAGAGAGAGAGGGGACTGAGAGACGCCAGTCAGTGTGCAGATATCTCCCAGAGAGAGAGGGGACTGAGAGACACCAGTCAGTGTACAGATATCTCCCTGAGAGAGAGAGGGGAGTGAGAGACACCAGTCAGTGTACAGATATCTCCCTGAGAGAGAGAGGGGACTGGGAGACACCAGTCAGTGTACAGATATCTCCCAGAGAGAGGGTGGGGACTGAGAGACACCAGTCAGTGTACAGATATCTCCCTGAGAGAGAGAGAGAGGGGACTGAGAGACACCAGTCAGTGTACAGATATCTCCCTGAGAGAGAGTGGGGACTGAGAGACACCAGTCAGTGTACAGATATCTCCCTGAGAGAGAGAGAGTGGGGACTGAGAGACACCAGTCAGTGTACAGATATCTCCCTGAGAGAGAGAGGGGACTGAGAGACACCAGTCAGTGTACAGATATCTCCCTGAGAGAGAGAGGGGACTGAGTGACACCAGTCAGTGTACAGATATCTCCCTGAGAGAGAGGGGACTGAGAGACACCAGTCAGTGTACAGATATCTCCCTGAGAGAGAGAGGGGTCTGAGAGACACCATTCAGTGTACAGATATCTCCCTGAGAGAGAGAGGGGAGTGAGAGACACCAGTCAGTGTACAGATATCTCCCTTAGAGAGAGAGGGGACTGAGAGACGCCAGTCAGTGTGCAGATATCTCCCAGAGAGAGAGGGGACTGAGAGACACCAGTCAGTGTACAGATATCTCCCTGAGAGAGAGAGGGGAGTGAGAGACACCAGTCAGTGTACAGATATCTCCCTGAGAGAGAGAGGGGACTGGGAGACACCAGTCAGTGTACAGATATCTCCCAGAGAGAGGGTGGGGACTGAGAGACACCAGTCAGTGTACAGATATCTCCCTGAGAGAGAGAGAGAGGGGACTGAGAGACACCAGTCAGTGGACAGATATCTCCCTGAGAGAGAGTGGGGACTGAGAGACACCAGTCAGTGTACAGATATCTCCCTGAGAGAGAGAGAGTGGGGACTGAGAGACACCAGTCAGTGTACAGATATCTCCCTGAGAGAGAGAGGGGACTGAGAGACACCAGTCAGTGTACAGATATCTCCCTGAGAGAGAGAGGGGACTGAGTGACACCAGTCAGTGTACAGATATCTCCCTGAGAGAGAGAGCACTGAGAGACACCAGTCAGTGTACAGATATCTTCCTGAGAGAGAGAGAGGGGACTGAGAGACACCAGTCAGTGTACAGATATCTCCCTGAGAGAGAGCGGGGACTGTGAGACAACAGTCAGTGTACAGATATCTCCCCGAGGGAGAGAGAGGGGACTGAGAGACACCAGTCAGTGTACAGATATCTCCCTGAGAGAGAGAGCGGGGACTGAGAGACACCAGTCAGTGTACAGATATCTCCCTGAGAGAGAGAGGGGACTGAGAGACACCAGTCAGTTTACAGATATCTCCCTGAGAGAGAGAGAGAGGGGACTGAGAGACACCAGTCAGTGTACAGATATCTCCCTGAGAGAGAGAGGGGTCTGAGAGACACCAGTCAGTGTACAGATATCTCCCTGAGAGAGAGAGCGGGGACTGAGAGACACCAGTCAGTGTACAGATATCTCCCTGAGAGAGAGAGGGGACTGAGAGACACCAGTCAGTTTACAGATATCTCCCTGAGAGAGAGAGAGAGGGGACTGAGAGACACCAGTCAGTGTACAGATATCTCCCTGAGAGAGAGGGGGGACTGAGAGACACCAGTCAGTCTACAGATATCTCCCTGCGAGAGAGAGGGGACTGAGAGACACCAGTCAGTGTACAGATATCTCCCTGAGAGAGAGAGCACTGAGAGACACCAGTCAGTGTACAGATATCTTCCTGAGAGAGAGAGTGGGGACTGAGAGACACCAGTCAGTGTCCAGATATCTCCCTGAGAGAGAGAGGGGACTGAGAGACACCAGGCAGTGTACAGATATCTCCCTGAGAGAGAGAGCACTGAGAGACACCAGTCAGTGTACAGATATCTCCCTGAGAGCGAGAGGGTGGACTGAGAGACACCAGTCAGTGTACAGATATCTCCCTGAGAGAGAGGGGACTGAGAGACACCAGTCAGTGTACAGATATCTCCGTGAGAGAGAGAGCACTGAGAGACACCAGTCAGTGTACAGATATCTTCCTGAGAGAGAGAGTGGGGACTGAGAGACACCAGTCAGTGTCCAGATATCTCCCTGAGAGAGAGAGGGGACTGAGAGACACCAGTCAGAGTACAGATATCTCCCTGAGAGAGAGAGAGAGAGAGAGGGGACTGATAGACACCAGTCAGTGTACAGATATCTCCCTGAGAGAGAGAGAGGGGACTCAGAAACCAGTCAGTGTACAGATATCTCCCTGAGAGAGAGAGGGGTGACTGAGAGACACCAGTCAGTGTACAGATATCTCCCTGAGAGAGAGGGGGGACTGAGAGACACCAGTCAGTGTACAGATATCTCCCTGAGAGAGATAGGGGTCTGAGAGACACCATTCAGTGTACAGATATCTCCCTGAGAGAGAGAGGGGAGTGAGAGACACCAGTCAGTGTACAGATATCTCCTTGAGAGAGAGGGGACTGAGAGACGCCAGTCAGTGTACAGATATCTCCCTGAGAGAGAGGGGACTGAGAGACACCAGTCAGTGTACAGATATCTCCCTTAGAGAGAGAGGGGACTGAGAGACGCCAGTCAGTGTACAGATATCTCCCTGAGAGAGAGGGGACTGAGAGACACCAGTCAGTGTACAGATATCTCCCTGAGAGAGAGAGGGGAGTGAGAGACACCAGTCAGTGTACAGATATCTCCCTGAGAGAGAGAGGGGACTGAGAGACACCAGTCAGTTTACAGATATCTCCCTGAGAGAGAGAGAGAGGGGACTGAGAGACACCAGTCAGTGTACAGATATCTCCCTGAGAGAGAGGGGGGACTGAGAGACACCAGTCAGTCTACAGATATCTCCCTGAGAGAGAGAGGGGACTGAGAGACACCAGTCAGTGTACAGATATCTCCCTGAGAGAGAGAGAGGGGGCACTGAGAGACACCAGTCAGTGTACAGATATCTCCCTGAGAGAGAGGGGGGACAGAGAGACACCAGTCAGTGTACAGATATCTCCCCGAGAGAGAGCGGACTGAGAGACACCAGTCAGTGTACAGATATCTCCCCGAGAGAGAGGGGACTGAGAGACACCAGTCAGTGTACAGATATCTTCCTGAGAGAGAGGGGACTGAGAGACACCAGTCAGTGTACAGATATCTCCCCGAGAGAGAGGGGACTGAGAGACACCAGTCAGTGTACAGATATCTTCCTGAGAGACAGTGGGGGGTCTGACAGACACCAGTCAGTGTACAGATATCACCCTGAGAGAGAGAGGGGTCTGGGAGACACCCGTCAGTGAACAGATATCTCCCTGAGAGAGAGAGAGGGGACTGAGAGACACCAGTCAGTGTACAGATATCTCCCTGAGAGAGAGAGGGGACTGAGAGACACCAGTCAGTGTACAGATTTCTCCCTGAGAGAAAGGTGACTGAGAGACACCAGTCAGTGTACAGATACCTCCCTGAGAGAGAGAGGGGACTGAGAGACACCAGTCAGTGTACAGATATCTCCCTGAGAGAGAGAGGGGACTGAGAGACACCAGTCAGTGTACAGATTTCTCCCTGAGAGAAAGGTGACTGAGAGACACCAGTCAGTGTACAGATACCTCCCTGAGAGAGAGAGGGGGGACTGAGAGACACCAGTCAGTGTACAGATACCTCCCTGAGAGAGAGGGGCGACTGAGAGACACCAGTCAGTGTACAGATATCTCCCCGAGAGAGAGGGGACTGAGATACACCAGTCAGTGTACAGATATCTCCCTGAGAGGGAGAGAGAGGGGACTCAGACACCAGTCAGTGTACAGATATCTCCCTGAGAGAGAGAGGGGTGACTGAGAGACACCAGTCAGTGTACAGATATCTCCCTGAGAGAGAGGGGGGACTGAGAGACACCGGTCAGTGTACAGATATCTCCCTGAGAGAGATAGGGGTCTGAGAGACACCATTCAGTGTACAGATATCTCCCTGAGAGAGAGAGGGGAGTGAGAGACACCAGTCAGTGGACAGATATCTCCCTTAGAGAGAGAGGGGACTGAGAGACGCCAGTCAGTGTACAGATATCTCCCTGAGAGAGAGGGGACTGAGAGACACCAGTCAGTGTACAGATATCTCCCTGAGAGAGAGAGGGGAGTGAGAGACACCAGTCAGTGTACAGATATCTCCCTTAGAGAGAGAGGGGACTGAGAGACGCCAGTCAGTGTACAGATATCTCCCTGAGAGAGAGGGGACTGAGAGACACCAGTCAGTGTACAGATATCTCCCTGAGAGAGAGAGGGGATTGAGAGACACCAGTCAGTGTACAGATATCTCCCTGAGAGAGAGGGGACTGAGAGACACCAGTCAGTGTACAGATATCTCCCTGAGAGAGAGAGGGGACTGAGAGACACCAGTCAGTGTACAGATATCTCCCTGAGAGAGAGTGAGGACTGAGAGACACCAGTCAGTGTACAGATATCTCCCTGAGAGAGAGAGCACTGAGAGACACCAGTCAGTGTACAGATATCTCCCTGAGAGAGAGAGAGGGGACTGAGAGACATCAGTCAGTGTACAGAAATCTCCCTGAGAGAGAGAGAGAGGGTACTGAGAGACACCAGTCAGTGTACAGATATCTCACTGAGAGAGAGGGGACTGAGAGACACCAGTCAGTGTACAGATATCTCCCTGAGAGAGAGGGGGGACTGAGAGACACCAGTCAGTCTACAGATATCTCCCTGAGAGAGAGAGAGAGGGGACTCATCGACACCAGTCAGTGTACAGATATCTCCCTGAGAGAGAGAGCACTGAGAGACACCAGTCAGAGTACAGGTATCTCCCTGAGAGAGAGAGAGGGGACTGAGAGACATCAGTCAGTGTACAGATATCTCCCTGAGAGAGAGAGAGGGGACTGAGAGACACCAGTCAGTGTACAGATATCTCCCTGAGAGAGAGAGAGGGGACTGAGAGACACCAGTCAGTGTACAGATATCTCCCTGAGAGAGAGAGAGGGGACTGAGAGACACCAGTCAGTGTACAGATATCTCCCTGAGAGAGAGAGCACTGAGAGACACCAGTCAGAGTACAGGTATCTCCCTGAGAGAGAGAGAGGGGACTGAGAGACATCAGTCAGTGTACAGATATCTCCCTGAGAGAGAGAGAGGGGACTGAGAGACACCAGTCAGTGTACAGATATCTCCCTGAGAGAGAGAGAGGGGACTGAGAGACACCAGTCAGTGTACAGATATCTCCCTGAGAGAGAGAGAGGGGACTGAGAGACACCAGTCAGTGTACAGATATCTCCCTGAGGGAGCGAGGGGACTGAGAGACACCAATCAGTGTACAGATATCTCCCTGAGAGAGAGAGAGGGGACTGAGAGACATCAGTCAGTGTACAGAAATCTCCCTGAGAGAGAGAGAGAGGGTACTGAGAGACACCAGTCAGTGTACAGATATCTCCCTGAGAGAGAGGGGATTGAGAGACGCCAGTCAGTTTACAGATATCTCCCTGAGAGAGAGAGAGGGGACTGAGAGACACCAGTCAGTGTACAGATATCTCCCTGAGAGAGAGGGGACTGAGAGACACCAGTCTGTGTACAGATATCTCCCTGAGAGAGAGTGAGAGGGGACTGAGAGACACCAGTCTGTGTACAGATATCTCCCTGAGAGAGAGAGCACTGAGAGACACCAGTCAGTGTACAGATATCTTCCTGAGAGATAGAGAGGGAACTGAGAGACACCAGTCAGTGTAGAGATATCTCCCTGAGAGAGAGCGGGGACTGTGAGACAACAGTCAGTGTACAGATATCTCCCAGAGATAGAGGGGACTGAGAGACACCAGTCAGTGTACAGATATCTCCCTGAGAGAGAGAGGGGTCTGAGAGACACCAGTCAGTGTACAGATATCTCCCTGAGAGAGAGAGAGAGGGGACTGAGAGACACCAGTCAGTGTACAGATATCTCCCTGAGAGAGAGGGGGGACTGAGAGACACCAGTCAGTCTACAGATATCTCCCTGAGAGAGAGAGGGGACTGAGAGACACCAGTCAGTGTACAGATATCTCCCTGAGAGAGAGAGAGAGAGGGGACTGCAGACGCCAGTCAGTGTACAGATATCTCCCTGAGAGAGAGAGAGGGGGGACTGAGAGACACAAGTCAGTGTACAGATATCTCCCTGAGAGAGAGTGGGGACTGAGAGACACCAGTCAGTGTACAGATATCACCCTGAGAGACAGAGGGGACTGAGAGACACCAGTCAGTGTACAGATATCTCCCTGAGAGAGAGAGGGGACTGAGAGACACCAGTCAGAGTACAGATATCACCCTGAGAGAGAGAGGGGACTGGGAGACACCAGTCAGTGTACAGATATCTCCCTGAGAGAGAGTGGGGACTGAGAGACACCAGTCAGTGTACAGATATCACCCTGAGAGACAGAGGGGACTGAGAGACACCAGTCAGTGTACAGATATCTCCCTGAGAGAGAGAGGGGACTGAGAGACACCAGTCAGAGTACAGATATCACCCTGAGAGAGAGAGGGGACTGGGAGACACCAGTCAGTGTACAGATATCTCCCTGAGAGAGAGTGGGGACTGAGAGACACCAGTCAGTGTACAGATATCACCCTGAGAGACAGAGGGGACTGAGAGACACCAGTGAGTGTACAGATATCTCCCTGAGAGAGAGAGGGGACTGGGAGACACCAGTCAGTGTACAGATATCTCCCTGAGCGAGAGAGAGAGGGGTCTGAGAGACACCAGTCAGTGTACAGATATCTCCCTGAGCGAGAGAGGGGACTGAGAGACACCAGTCAGTGTACAGATATCTCACTGAGAGAAAGGGGGGACTGAGAGAAACCAGTCAGTGTACAGATATATCCATGAGAGAGAGAGAGAGAGGAATGAGAGACACCAGTCAGTGTACAGATATCTCCCTGAGAGAGAGGGGACTGAGAGACACCAGTCAGTGTACAGATATCTCCATGAGAGAGAGAGAGAGAGGAATGAGAGACACCAGTCAGTGTACAGATATCTCACTGAGAGAAAGGGGGGACTGAGAGAAACCAGTCAGTGTACAGATATATCCATGAGAGAGAGAGAGAGAGGAATGAGAGACACCAGTCAGTGTACAGATATCTCCCTGAGAGAGAGGGGACTGAGAGTCACCAGTCAGTGTACAGATATCTCCCTGAGAGAGAGGGGACTGAGAGACACCAGTCAGTGTACAGATTTCTCCCTGAGAGAAAGGTGACTGAGAGACACCAGTCAGTGTACAGATATCTCCCTGAGAGAGAGAGGGGGGACTGAGAGACACCAGTCAGTGTACAGATATCTCCCTGAGAGAGAGGGGGGACTGAGAGACACCAGTCAGTGTACAGATATCTCCCCGAGAGAGAGGGGACTGAGAGACACCAGTCAGTGTACAGATATCTTCCTGAGAGACAGTGGGGGGTCTGACAGACACCAGTCAGTGTACAGATATCACCCTGAGAGAGAGAGGGGTCTGGGAGACACCCGTCAGTGAACAGATATCACCCTGAGAGGGAGAGGGGACTGAGAGACACCAGTCAGTGTAGAGATATCTCCCTGAGAGAGAGAGAGGGGACTGAGAGACACCAGTCAGTGTACAGATATCTCCCTGAGAGAGAGAGGGGACTGAGAGACACCAGTCAGTGTACAGATATCTCCCTGAGAGAGAGAGGGGACTGAGGGACACCAGTCAGTGTCCAGATTTCTCCCTGAGAGAAAGGTGACTGAGAGACACCAGTCAGTGTACAGATATCTCCCTGAGAGAGAGTGGGGACTGAGAGACACCAGTCAGTGTACAGATATCTCCCTGAGAGAGAGACGGGGGACTGAGAGACACCAGTCAGTGTACAGATATCTCCCTGAGAGAGAGGGGGGACTCATCGACACCAGTCAGTGTACAGATATCTCCCTGAGAGAGAGGGGACTGAGAGACACCAGTCAGTGTACAGATATCTCCCTGAGAGAGAGAGGGGAGTGAGAGACACCAGTCAGTGTACAGATATCTCCCTTAGAGAGAGAGGGGACTGAGAGACGCCAGTCAGTGTACAGATATCTCCCTGAGAGAGAGGGGACTGAGAGACACCAGTCAGTGTACAGATATCTCCCTGAGAGAGAGGGGACTGAGAGACACCAGTCAGTGTACAGATATCTCCCTGAGAGAGAGAGGGGATTGAGAGACACCAGTCAGTGTACAGATATCTCCCTGAGAGAGAGGGGACTGAGAGACACCAGTCAGTGTACAGATATCTCCCTGAGAGAGAGAGGGGACTGAGAGACACCAGTCAGTGTACAGATATCTCCCTGAGAGAGAGTGAGGACTGAGAGACACCAGTCAGTGTACAGATATCTCCCTGAGAGAGAGAGCACTGAGAGACACCAGTCAGTGTACAGATATCTCCCTGAGAGAGAGAGATGGGACTGAGAGACATCAGTCAGTGTACAGAAATCTCCCTGAGAGAGAGAGAGAGGGTACTGAGAGACACCAGTCAGTGTACAGATATCTCACTGAGAGAGAGGGGACTGAGAGACACCAGTCAGTGTACAGCTATCTCCCTGAGAGAGAGAGGGGAGTGAGAGACACCAGTCAGTGTACAGATATCTCCCTGAGAGAGAGAGGGGACTGAGAGACGCCAGTCAGTGTACAGATATCTCCCTGAGAGAGAGGGGACTGAGAGACACCAGTCAGTGTACAGATATCTCCCTGAGAGAGAGAGGGGACTGAGAGACACCAGTCAGTGTACAGATATCTCCGTGAGAGAGAGAGGGGACTGAGAGACACCAGTCAGTGTACAGATATCTCCCTGAGAGAGAGAGGGGACTGAGAGACACCAGTCAGTGTACAGATATCTCCCTGAGAGAGAGAGGGGACTGAGAGACACCAGTCAGTGTACAGATATCTTCCTGAGAGAGAGAGGGGACTGAGAGACACCAGTCAGTGTACAGATATCTCCCTGAGAGAGAGAGTGGGGACTGAGAGACACCAGTCAGTGTCCAGATATCTCCCTGAGAGAGAGAGGGGACTGAGAGACACCAGTCAGTGTACAGATATCTCCCTGAGAGAGAGAGCACTGAGAGACACCAGTCAGTGTACAGATATCTCCCTGAGAGCGAGAGGGTGGACTGAGAGACACCAGTCATTGTATAGATATCTCCCTGAGAGAGAGAGCGGGGACTGAGAGACACCAGTCAGTGTACAGATATCTCCCTGAGAGAGAGAGGGGACTGAGAGACACCAGTCAGTGTACAGATATCTCCGTGAGAGAGAGAGGGAACTGAGGGACACCAGTCAGTGCAAAGATATCTCCCCGAGAGAGAGAGAGAGAGGGGACTAAGAGACACCAGTCAGAGTACAGATATCTCCCTGAGAGAGAGAGAGAGAGAGGGGACTGATAGACACCAGTCAGTGTACAGATATCTCCCTGAGAGAGAGAGAGGGGACTTAGAAACCAGTCAGTGTACAGATATCTCCCTGAGAGAGAGAGGGGTGACTGAGAGACACCAGTCAGTGTACAGATATCTCCCTGAGAGAGAGGGGGGACTGAGAGACACCAGTCAGTGTACAGATATCTCCCTGAGAGAGAGGGGACTGAGAGACACCAGTCAGTGTACAGATATCTCCCTGAGAGAGAGAGGGGTCTGAGAGACACCATTCAGTGTACAGATATCTCCCTGAGAGAGAGAGGGGAGTGAGAGACACCAGTCAGTGTACAGATATCTCCCTTAGAGAGAGAGGGGACTGAGAGACGCCAGTCAGTGTACAGATATCTCCCAGAGAGAGAGGGGACTGAGAGACACCAGTCAGTGTACAGATATCTCCCTGAGAGAGAGAGGGGAGTGAGAGACACCAGTCAGTGTACAGATATCTCCCTTAGAGAGAGAGGGGACTGAGAGACGCCAGTCAGTGTTCAGATATCTCCCTGAGAGAGAGGGGACTGAGAGACACCAGTCAGTGTACAGATATCTCCCTGAGAGAGAGAGGGGACTGAGAGACACCAGTCAGTGTACAGATATCTCCCTGAGAGAGAGAGGGGACTGAGAGACACCAGTCAGTGTACAGATATCTCCCTGAGAGAGAGTGGGGACTGAGAGACACCAGTCAGTGTACAGATATCTCCCTGAGAGAGAGAGAGTGGGGACTGAGAGACACCAGTCAGTGTACAGATATCTCCCTGAGCGAGAGAGGGGACTGAGAGACACCAGTCAGTGTACAGATATCTCCCTGAGAGAGAGAGGGGACTGAGTGACACCAGTCAGTGTACAGATATCTCCCTGTGAGAGAGAGCACTGATAGACACCAGTCAGTGTACAGATATCTTCCTGAGAGAGAGAGAGGGGACTGAGAGACACCAGTCAGTGTACAGATATCTCCCTGAGAGAGAGCGGGGACTGTGAGACAACAGTCAGTGTACAGATATCTCCCCGAGGGAGAGAGAGGGGACTGAGAGACACCAGTCAGTGTACAGATATCTCCCTGAGAGAGAGAGCGGGGACTGAGAGACACCAGTCAGTGTACAGATATCTCCCTGAGAGAGAGAGGGGACTGAGAGACACCAGTCAGTTTACAGATATCTCCCTGAGAGAGAGAGAGAGGGGACTGAGAGACACCAGTCAGTGTACAGATATCTCCCTGAGAGAGAGGGGGGACTGAGAGACACCAGTCAGTCTACAGATATCTCCCTGCGAGAGAGAGGGGACTGAGAGACACCAGTCAGTGTACAGATATCTCCCTGAGAGAGAGAGCACTGAGAGACACCAGTCAGTGTACAGATATCTTCCTGAGAGAGAGAGTGGGGACTGAGAGACACCAGTCAGTGTCCAGATATCTCCCTGAGAGAGAGAGGGGACTGAGAGACACCAGGCAGTGTACAGATATCTCCCTGAGAGAGAGAGCACTGAGAGACACCAGTCAGTGTACAGATATCTCCCTGAGAGCGAGAGGGTGGACTGAGAGACACCAGTCAGTGTACAGATATCTCCCTGAGAGAGAGGGGACTGAGAGACACCAGTCAGTGTACAGATATCTCCGTGAGAGAGAGAGCACTGAGAGACACCAGTCAGTGTACAGATATCTTCCTGAGAGAGAGAGTGGGGACTGAGAGACACCAGTCAGTGTCCAGATATCTCCCTGAGAGAGAGAGGGGACTGAGAGACACCAGTCAGAGTACAGATATCTCCCTGAGAGAGAGAGAGAGAGAGAGGGGACTGATAGACACCAGTCAGTGTACAGATATCTCCCTGAGAGAGAGAGAGGGGACTCAGAAACCAGTCAGTGTACAGATATCTCCCTGAGAGAGAGAGGGGTGACTGAGAGACACCAGTCAGTGTACAGATATCTCCCTGAGAGAGAGGGGGGACTGAGAGACACCAGTCAGTGTACAGATATCTCCCTGAGCGAGATAGGGGTCTGAGAGACACCATTCAGTGTACAGATATCTCCCTGAGAGAGAGAGGGGAGTGAGAGACACCAGTCAGTGTACAGATATCTCCTTGAGAGAGAGGGGACTGAGAGACGCCAGTCAGTGTACAGATATCTCCCTGAGAGAGAGGGGACTGAGAGACACCAGTCAGTGTACAGATATCTCCCTTAGAGAGAGAGGGGACTGAGAGACGCCAGTCAGTGTACAGATAGCTCCCTGAGAGAGAGGGGACTGAGAGACACCAGTCAGTGTACAGATATCTCCCTGAGAGAGAGAGGGGAGTGAGAGACACCAGTCAGTGTACAGATATCTCCCTGAGAGAGAGAGGGGACTGAGAGACACCAGTCAGTTTACAGATATCTCCCTGAGAGAGAGAGAGAGGGGACTGAGAGACACCAGTCAGTGTACAGATATCTCCCTGAGAGAGAGGGGGGACTGAGAGACACCAGTCAGTCTACAGATATCTCCCTGAGAGAGAGAGGGGACTGAGAGACACCAGTCAGTGTACAGATATCTCCCTGAGAGAGAGAGAGGGGGCACTGAGAGACACCAGTCAGTGTACAGATATCTCCCCGAGAGAGAGGGGACTGAGAGACACCAGTCAGTGTACAGATATCTTCCTGAGAGACAGTGGGGGGTCTGACAGACACCAGTCAGTGTACAGATATCACCCTGAGAGAGAGAGGGGTCTGGGAGACACCCGTCAGTGAACAGATATCTCCCTGAGAGAGAGAGAGGGGACTGAGAGACACCAGTCAGTGTACAGATATCTCCCTGAGAGAGAGAGGGGACTGAGAGACACCAGTCAGTGTACAGATTTCTCCCTGAGAGAAAGGTGACTGAGAGACACCAGTCAGTGTACAGATACCTCCCTGAGAGAGAGAGGGGACTGAGAGACACCAGTCAGTGTACAGATATCTCCCTGAGAGAGAGAGGGGACTGAGAGACACCAGTCAGTGTACAGATTTCTCCCTGAGAGAAAGGTGACTGAGAGACACCAGTCAGTGTACAGATACCTCCCTGAGAGAGAGAGGGGGGACTGAGAGACACCAGTCAGTGTACAGATATCTCCCTGAGAGAGAGGGGGGACTGAGAGACACCAGTCAGTGTACAGATATCTCCCCGAGAGAGAGGGGACTGAGATACACCAGTCAGTGTACAGATATCTCCCTGAGAGGGAGAGAGAGGGGACTCAGACACCAGTCAGTGTACAGATATCTCCCTGAGAGAGAGAGGGGTGACTGAGAGACACCAGTCAGTGTACAGATATCTCCCTGAGAGAGAGGGGGGACTGAGAGACACCGGTCAGTGTACAGATATCTCCCTGAGAGAGATAGGGGTCTGAGAGACACCATTCAGTGTACAGATATCTCCCTGAGAGAGAGAGGGGAGTGAGAGACACCAGTCAGTGGACAGATATCTCCCTTAGAGAGAGAGGGGACTGAGAGACGCCAGTCAGTGTACAGATATCTCCCTGAGAGAGAGGGGACTGAGAGACACCAGTCAGTGTAC
Source organism: Chiloscyllium punctatum (assembly GCF_047496795.1). Taxonomy (NCBI): domain Eukaryota; kingdom Metazoa; phylum Chordata; class Chondrichthyes; order Orectolobiformes; family Hemiscylliidae; genus Chiloscyllium; species Chiloscyllium punctatum. Next base: position 68,660 of record NW_027309974.1, on the reverse strand, counting down.
AGATATCTCCCTGAGAGAGAGAGGGGAGTGAGAGACACCAGTCAGTGTACAGATATCTCCCTTAGAGAGAGAGGGGACTAAGAGACGCCAGTCAGTGTACAGATATCTCCCTGAGAGAGAGGGGACTGAGAGACACCAGTCAGTGTACAGATATCTCCCTGAGAGAGAGAGGGGATTGAGAGACACCAGTCAGTGTACAGATATCTCCCTGAGAGAGAGGGGACTGAGAGACACCAGTCAGTGTACAGATATCTCCCTGAGAGAGAGAGGGGACTGAGAGACACCAGTCAGTGTACAGATATCTCCCTGAGAGAGAGTGAGGACTGAGAGACACCAGTCAGTGTACAGATATCTCCCTGAGAGAGAGAGCACTGAGAGACACCAGTCAGTGTACAGATATCTCCCTGAGAGAGAGAGAGGGGACTGAGAGACATCAGTCAGTGTACAGAAATCTCCCTGAGAGAGAGAGAGAGGGTACTGAGAGACACCAGTCAGTGTACAGATATCTCACTGAGAGAGAGGGGACTGAGAGACACCAGTCAGTGTACAGATATCTCCCTGAGAGAGAGGGGGGACTGAGAGACACCAGTCAGTCTACAGATATCTCCCTGAGAGAGAGAGAGAGGGGACTCATCGACACCAGTCAGTGTACAGATATCTCCCTGAGAGAGAGAGCACTGAGAGACACCAGTCAGAGTACAGGTATCTCCCTGAGAGAGAGAGAGGGGACTGAGAGACATCAGTCAGTGTACAGATATCTCCCTGAGAGAGAGAGAGGGGACTGAGAGACACCAGTCAGTGTACAGATATCTCCCTGAGAGAGAGAGAGGGGACTGAGAGACACCAGTCAGTGTACAGATATCTCCCTGAGAGAGAGAGAGGGGACTGAGAGACACCAGTCAGTGTACAGATATCTCCCTGAGGGAGCGAGGGGACTGAGAGACACCAATCAGTGTACAGATATCTCCCTGAGAGAGAGAGAGGGGACTGAGAGACATCAGTCAGTGTACAGAAATCTCCCTGAGAGAGAGAGAGAGGGTACTGAGAGACACCAGTCAGTGTACAGATATCTCCCTGAGAGAGAGGGGATTGAGAGACGCCAGTCAATTTACAGATATCTCCCTGAGAGAGAGAGAGGGGACTGAGAGACACCAGTCAGTGTACAGATATCTCCCTGAGAGAGAGGGGACTGAGAGACACCAGTCTGTGTACAGATATCTCCCTGAGAGAGAGTGAGAGGGGACTGAGAGACACCAGTCTGTGTACAGATATCTCCCTGAGAGAGAGAGCACTGAGAGACACCAGTCAGTGTACAGATATCTTCCTGAGAGATAGAGAGGGAACTGAGAGACACCAGTCAGTGTAGAGATATCTCCCTGAGAGAGAGCGGGGACTGTGAGACAACAGTCAGTGTACAGATATCTCCCAGAGATAGAGGGGACTGAGAGACACCAGTCAGTGTACAGATATCTCCCTGAGAGAGAGAGGGGTCTGAGAGACACCAGTCAGTGTACAGATATCTCCCTGAGAGAGAGAGAGAGGGGACTGAGAGACACCAGTCAGTGTACAGATATCTCCCTGAGAGAGAGGGGGGACTGAGAGACACCAGTCAGTCTACAGATATCTCCCTGAGAGAGAGAGGGGACTGAGAGACACCAGTCAGTGTACAGATATCTCCCTGAGAGAGAGAGAGAGAGGGGACTGCAGACGCCAGTCAGTGTACAGATATCTCCCTGAGAGAGAGAGAGGGGGGACTGAGAGACACAAGTCAGTGTACAGATATCTCCCTGAGAGAGAGTGGGGACTGAGAGACACCAGTCAGTGTACAGATATCACCCTGAGAGACAGAGGGGACTGAGAGACACCAGTCAGTGTACAGATATCTCCCTGAGAGAGAGAGGGGACTGAGAGACACCAGTCAGAGTACAGATATCACCCTGAGAGAGAGAGGGGACTGGGAGACACCAGTCAGTGTACAGATATCTCCCTGAGAGAGAGTGGGGACTGAGAGACACCAGTCAGTGTACAGATATCACCCTGAGAGACAGAGGGGACTGAGAGACACCAGTCAGTGTACAGATATCTCCCTGAGAGAGAGAGTGGACTGAGAGAAACCAGTCAGAGTACAGATATCACCCTGAGAGAGAGAGGGGACTGGGAGACACCAGTCAGTGTACAGATATCACCCTGAGAGACAGAGGGGACTGAGAGACACCAGTGAGTGTACAGATATCTCCCTGAGAGAGAGAGGGGACTGGGAGACACCAGTCAGTGTACAGATATCTCCCTGAGCGAGAGAGAGAGGGGTCTGAGAGACACCAGTCAGTGTACAGATATCTCCCTGAGCGAGAGAGGGGACTGAGAGACACCAGTCAGTGTACAGATATCTCACTGAGAGAAAGGGGGGACTGAGAGAAACCAGTCAGTGTACAGATATATCCATGAGAGAGAGAGAGAGAGGAATGAGAGACACCAGTCAGTGTACAGATATCTCCCTGAGAGAGAGGGGACTGAGAGACACCAGTCAGTGTACAGATATCTCCATGAGAGAGAGAGAGAGAGGAATGAGAGACACCAGTCAGTGTACAGATATCTCACTGAGAGAAAGGGGGGACTGAGAGAAACCAGTCAGTGTACAGATATATCCATGAGAGAGAGAGAGAGAGGAATGAGAGACACCAGTCAGTGTACAGATATCTCCCTGAGAGAGAGGGGACTGAGAGTCACCAGTCAGTGTACAGATATCTCCCTGAGAGAGAGGGGACTGAGAGACACCAGTCAGTGTACAGATTTCTCCCTGAGAGAAAGGTGACTGAGAGACACCAGTCAGTGTACAGATATCTCCCTGAGAGAGAGAGAGGGGGGACTGAGAGACACCAGTCAGTGTACAGATATCTCCCTGAGAGAGAGGGGGGACTGAGAGACACCAGTCAGTGTACAGATATCTCCCCGAGAGAGAGGGGACTGAGAGACACCAGTCAGTGTACAGATATCTTCCTGAGAGACAGTGGGGGGTCTGACAGACACCAGTCAGTGTACAGATATCACCCTGAGAGAGAGAGGGGTCTGGGAGACACCCGTCAGTGAACAGATATCACCCTGAGAGGGAGAGGGGACTGAGAGACACCAGTCAGTGTAGAGATATCTCCCTGAGAGAGAGAGAGGGGACTGAGAGACACCAGTCAGTGTACAGATATCTCCCTGAGAGAGAGAGGGGACTGAGAGACACCAGTCAGTGTACAGATATCTCCCTGAGAGAGAGAGGGGACTGAGGGACACCAGTCAGTGTACAGATATCTCCCTGAGAGAGAGAGAGGGGACTGAGAGACACCAGTCAGTGTACAGATATCTCCCTGAGAGAGAGGGGGTGCTGAGAGACACCAGTCAGTGTACAGATATCTCCCTGAGAGAGAGAGGGGACTGAGAGACACCAGTCAGTGTACAGATATCTCCCTGAGAGAGAGACGGGGGACTGAGAGACACCAGTCAGTGTACAGATATCTCCCTGAGAGAGAGGGGGGACTCATCGACACCAGTCAGTGTACAGATATCTCCCTGAGAGAGAGGGGACTGAGAGACACCAGTCAGTGTACAGATATCTCCCTGAGAGAGAGAGGGGAGTGAGAGACACCAGTCAGTGTACAGATATCTCCCTTAGAGAGAGAGGGGACTGAGAGACGCCAGTCAGTGTACAGATATCTCCCTGAGAGAGAGGGGACTGAGAGACACCAGTCAGTGTACAGATATCTCCCTGAGAGAGAGGGGACTGAGAGACACCAGTCAGTGTACAGATATCTCCCTGAGAGAGAGAGAGGGGATTGAGAGACACCAGTCAGTGTACAGATATCTCCCTGAGAGAGAGGGGACTGAGAGACACCAGTCAGTGTACAGATATCTCCCTGAGAGAGAGAGGGGACTGAGAGACACCAGTCAGTGTACAGATATCTCCCTGAGAGAGAGTGAGGACTGAGAGACACCAGTCAGTGTACAGATATCTCCCTGAGAGAGAGAGCACTGAGAGACACCAGTCAGTGTACAGATATCTCCCTGAGAGAGAGAGAGGGGACTGAGAGACATCAGTCAGTGTACAGAAATCTCCCTGAGAGAGAGAGAGAGGGTACTGAGAGACACCAGTCAGTGTACAGATATCTCACTGAGAGAGAGGGGACTGAGAGACACCAGTCAGTGTACAGATATCTCCCTGAGAGAGAGGGGACTGAGAGACACCAGTCAGTGTACAGATATCTCCCTGAGAGAGAGGGGGGACTGAGAGACACCAGTCAGTGTACAGATATCTCCCTGAGAGAGAGAGAGAGGGGACTCATCGACACCAGTCAGTGTACAGATATCTCCCTGAGAGAGAGAGCACTGAGAGACACCAGTCAGTGTACAGGTATCTCCCTGAGAGAGAGAGAGGGGACTGAGAGACATCAGTCAGTGTACAGATATCTCCCTGAGAGAGAGAGAGGGGACTGAGAGACACCAGTCAGTGTACAGATATCTCCCTGAGAGAGAGAGAGGGGACTGAGAGACACCAGTCAGTGTACAGATATCTCCCTGAGAGAGAGAGAGGGGACTGAGAGACACCAGTCAGTGTACAGATATCTCCCTGAGGGAGAGAGGGGACTGAGAGACACCAATCAGTGTACAGATATCTCCCTGAGAGAGAGAGAGGGGACTGAGAGACATCAGTCAGTGTACAGAAATCTCCCTGAGAGAGAGAGAGAGGGTACTGAGAGACACCAGTCAGTGTACAGATATCTCCCTGAGAGAGAGGGGATTGAGAGACGCCAGTCAGTTTACAGATATCTCCCTGAGAGAGAGAGAGGGGACTGAGAGACACCAGTCAGTGTACAGATATCTCCCTGAGAGAGAGAGGGGACTGAGGGACACCAGTCAGTGTACAGATATCTCCCTGAGAGAGAGAGAGGGGACTGAGAGACACCAGTCAGTGTACAGATATCTCCCTGAGAGAGAGGGGGTGCTGAGAGACACCAGTCAGTGTACAGATATCTCCCTGAGAGAGAGGGGACTGAGAGACACCAGTCAGTGTACAGATTTCTCCCTGAGAGAAAGGTGACTGAGAGACACCAGTCAGTGTACAGATATCTCCCTGAGAGAGAGAGGGGGGACTGAGAGACACCAGTCAGTGTACAGATATCTCCCTGAGAGAGAGGGGGGACTGAGAGACACCAGTCAGTGTACAGATATCTCCCCGAGAGAGAGGGGACTGAGAGACACCAGTCAGTGTACAGATATCTTCCTGAGAGACAGTGGGGGGTCTGACAGACACCAGTCAGTGTACAGATATCACCCTGAGAGAGAGAGGGGTCTGGGAGACACCCGTCAGTGAACAGATATCACCCTGAGAGGGAGAGGGGACTGAGAGACACCAGTCAGTGTAGAGATATCTCCCTGAGAGAGAGAGAGGGGACTGAGAGACACCAGTCAGTGTACAGATATCTCCCTGAGAGAGAGAGGGGACTGAGAGACACCAGTCAGTGTACAGATATCTCCCTGAGAGAGTGAGGGGACTGTGGGACACCAGTCAGTGTACAGATATCTCCCTGAGAGAGAGAGAGGGGACTGAGAGACACCAGTCAGTGTACAGATATCTCCCTGAGAGAGAGGGGGTGCTGAGAGACACCAGTCAGTGTACAGATATCTCCCTGAGAGAGAGAGGGGACTGAGAGACACCAGTCAGTGTACAGATATCTCCCTGAGAGAGAGACGGGGGACTGAGAGACACCAGTCAGTGTACAGATATCTCCCTGAGAGAGAGGGGGGACTCATCGACACCAGTCAGTGTACAGATATCTCCCTGAGAGAGAGGGGACTGAGAGACACCAGTCAGTGTACAGATATCTCCCTGAGAGAGAGAGGGGAGTGAGAGACACCAGTCAGTGTACAGATATCTCCCTTAGAGAGAGAGGGGACTGAGAGACGCCAGTCAGTGTACAGATATCTCCCTGAGAGAGAGGGGACTGAGAGACACCAGTCAGTGTACAGATATCTCCCTGAGAGAGAGGGGACTGAGAGACACCAGTCAGTGTACAGATATCTCCCTGAGAGAGAGAGGGGATTGAGAGACACCAGTCAGTGTACAGATATCTCCCTGAGAGAGAGGGGACTGAGAGACACCAGTCAGTGTACAGATATCTCCCTGAGAGAGAGAGGGGACTGAGAGACACCAGTCAGTGTACAGATATCTCCCTGAGAGAGAGTGAGGACTGAGAGACACCAGTCAGTGTACAGATATCTCCCTGAGAGAGAGAGCACTGAGAGACACCAGTCAGTGTACAGATATCTCCCTGAGAGAGAGAGAGGGGACTGAGAGACATCAGTCAGTGTACAGAAATCTCCCTGAGAGAGAGAGAGAGGGTACTGAGAGACACCAGTCAGTGTACAGATATCTCACTGAGAGAGAGGGGACTGAGAGACACCAGTCAGTGTACAGATATCTCCCTGAGAGAGAGGGGACTGAGAGACACCAGTCAGTGTACAGATATCTCCCTGAGAGAGAGGGGGGACTGAGAGACACCAGTCAGTGTACAGATATCTCCCTGAGAGAGAGAGAGAGGGGACTCATCGACACCAGTCAGTGTACAGATATCTCCCTGAGAGAGAGAGCACTGAGAGACACCAGTCAGTGTACAGGTATCTCCCTGAGAGAGAGAGAGGGGACTGAGAGACATCAGTCAGTGTACAGATATCTCCCTGAGAGAGAGAGAGGGGACTGAGAGACACCAGTCAGTGTACAGATATCTCCCTGAGAGAGAGAGAGGGGACTGAGAGACACCAGTCAGTGTACAGATATCTCCCTGAGAGAGAGAGAGGGGACTGAGAGACACCAGTCAGTGTACAGATATCTCCCTGAGGGAGAGAGGGGACTGAGAGACACCAATCAGTGTACAGATATCTCCCTGAGAGAGAGAGAGGGGACTGAGAGACATCAGTCAGTGTACAGAAATCTCCCTGAGAGAGAGAGAGAGGGTACTGAGAGACACCAGTCAGTGTACAGATATCTCCCTGAGAGAGAGGGGATTGAGAGACGCCAGTCAGTTTACAGATATCTCCCTGAGAGAGAGAGAGGGGACTGAGAGACACCAGTCAGTGTACAGATATCTCCCTGAGAGAGAGAGGACTGAGAGACACCAGTCTGTGTACAGATATCTCCCTGAGAGAGAGTGAGAGGGGACTGAGAGACACCAGTCTGTGTACAGATATCTCCCTGAGAGAGAGAGCACTGAGAGACACCAGTCAGTGTACAGATATCTTCCTGAGAGATAGAGAGGGAACTGAGAGACACCAGTCAGTGTAGAGATATCTCCCTGAGAGAGAGCGGGGACTGTGAGACAACAGTCAGTGTACAGATATCTCCCAGAGATAGAGGGGACTGAGAGACACCAGTCAGTGTACAGATATCTCCCTGAGAGAGAGAGGGGTCTGAGAGACACCAGTCAGTGTACAGATATCTCCCTGAGAGAGAGAGAGAGGGGAGTGAGAGACACCAGTCAGTGTACAGATATCTCCCTGAGAGAGAGGGGGGACTGAGAGACACCAGTCAGTCTACAGATATCTCCCTGAGAGAGAGAGGGGACTGAGAGACACCAGTCAGTGTACAGATATCTCCCTGAGAGAGAGAGAGAGAGGGGACTGCAGACGCCAGTCAGTGTACAGATATCTCCCTGAGAGAGAGAGAGGGGGCACTGAGAGACACCAGTCAGTGTACAGATATCTCCCTGAGAGAGAGAGAGAGGGGACTGAGAGACACAAGTCAGTGTACAGATATCTCCCTGAGAGAGAGTGGGGACTGAGAGACACCAGTCAGTGTACAGATATCACCCTGAGAGACAGAGGGGACTGAGAGACACCAGTCAGTGTACAGATATCTCCCTGAGAGAGAGAGGGGACTGAGAGACACCAGTCAGAGTACAGATATCACCCTGAGAGAGAGAGGGGACTGGGAGACACCAGTCAGTGTACAGATATCTCCCTGAGAGAGAGTGGGGACTGAGAGACACCAGTCAGTGTACAGATATCACCCTGAGAGACAGAGGGGACTGAGAGACACCAGTGAGTGTACAGATATCTCCCTGAGAGAGAGAGGGGACTGGGAGACACCAGTCAGTGTACAGATATCTCCCTGAGCGAGAGAGAGAGGGGTCTGAGAGACACCAGTCAGTGTACAGATATCTCCCTGAGCGAGAGAGGGGACTGAGAGACACCAGTCAGTGTACAGATATCTCACTGAGAGAAAGGGGGGACTGAGAGAAACCAGTCAGTGTACAGATATATCCATGAGAGAGAGAGAGAGAGGAATGAGAGACACCAGTCAGTGTACAGATATCTCCCTGAGAGAGAGGGGACTGAGAGACACCAGTCAGTGTACAGATATCTCCATGAGAGAGAGAGAGAGAGGAATGAGAGACACCAGTCAGTGTACAGATATCTCACTGAGAGAAAGGGGGGACTGAGAGAAACCAGTCAGTGTACAGATATATCCATGAGAGAGAGAGAGAGAGGAATGAGAGACACCAGTCAGTGTACAGATATCTCCCTGAGAGAGAGGGGACTGAGAGTCACCAGTCAGTGTACAGATATCTCCCTGAGAGAGAGGGGACTGAGAGACACCAGTCAGTGTACAGATATCTCCCTGAGAGAGAGAGGGGACTGAGAGACACCAGTCAGTGTACAGATATCTCCCTGAGAGAGAGAGGGGACTGAGAGACACCAGTCAGTGTACAGATTTCTCCCTGAGAGAAAGGTGACTGAGAGACACCAGTCAGTGTACAGATATCTCCCTGAGAGAGAGAGGGGGGACTGAGAGACACCAGTCAGTGTACAGATATCTCCCTGAGAGCGAGGGGGGACTGAGAGACACCAGTCAGTGTACAGATATCTCCCCGAGAGAGAGGGGACTGAGAGACACCAGTCAGTGTACAGATATCTTCCTGAGAGACAGTGGGGGGTCTGACAGACACCAGTCAGAGTACAGATATCACCCTGAGAGAGAGAGGGGTCTGGGAGACACCCGTCAGTGAACAGATATCACCCTGAGAGGGAGAGGGGACTGAGAGACACCAGTCAGTGTAGAGATATCTCCCTGAGAGAGAGAGAGGGGACTGAGAGACACCAGTCAGTGTACAGATATCTCCCTGAGAGAGAGAGAGGGGACTGAGAGACACCAGTCAGTGTACAGATATCTCCCTGAGAGAGAGAGGGGACTGAGAGATACCAGTCAGTGTACAGATATCTCCCTGAGAGAGAGAGGGGACTGAGGGACACCAGTCAGTGTCCAGATTTCTCCCTGAGAGAAAGGTGACTGAGAGACACCAGTCATTGTACAGATATCTCCCTGAGAGAGAGACGGGGGACTGAGAGACACCAGTCAGTGTACAGATATCTCCCTGAGAGAGAGGGGGGACTGAGAGACACCAGTCAGTGTACAGATATCTCCCCGAGACAGAGGGGACTGAGAGACACCAGTCAGTGTACAGATATCTCCCTGAGAGAGAGAGAGAGGGGACTCAGACACCAGTCAGTGTACAGATATCTCCCTGAGAGAGAGAGAGGGGTGACTGAGAGACACCAGTCAGTGTACAGATATCTCCCTGAGAGAGAGAGAGGGGACTGAGAGACACCAGTCAGTGTACAGATATCTCCCTGAGAGAGAGAGGGGACGGAGAGACACCAGTCAGTGTACAGATATCTCCCTGAGAGAGAGAGGGGACTGAGAGACACCAGTCTGTGTACAGATATCTCCCTGAGAGAGAGAGAGGACTGAGAGACACCAGTCAGTGTACAGATAACTCCCTGAGAGAGTGAGGGGACTGAGAGACACCAGTCAGTGTACAGATATCTCCCTGAGAGAGGGGGGACTGAGAGACACCAGTCAGTGTACAGATATCTCCCTGAGAGAGAGAGCACTGAGAGACACCAGTCAGTGTACAGATATCTCCCTGAGAGAGAGAGAGGGGACTGAGAGACACCAGTCAGTGTACAGATATCTCCCTGAGAGAGAGGGGACTGAGAGACACCAGTCAGTGTACAGATATCTCCCAGACAGAGAGAGGGTGGACTGAGAGACACCAGTCAGTGTACAGATATCTTCCTGAGAGAGAGGGGACTGAGAGACACCAGGCAGTGTGCAGATATCTCCCTGAGAGAGACAGAGGGGACTGAGAGACACCAGTCAGTGTACAGATATCTCCCTGAGAGAGAGAGGGGGGACTGAGAGACACCAGTCAGTGTACAGATATCTCCCTGAGAGAGAGAGGGGACTGAGAGACACCAGTCAATGTACAGATATCTCACTGAGATAGAGGGGACTGAGAGACACCAGTCAGTGTACAGATATCTCCCTGAGAGAGGGGGAGGACTGAGAGACACCAGTCAGTGTACAGATATTCCCCTGAGAGAGAGAGAGGGGGGACTGAGAAACCAGTCAGTGTACAGATATCTCCCTGAGAGAGAGAGAGGGGACTGAGAGACACAAGTCAGTGTACAGATATCTCCCTGAGAGAGAGGGGACTGAGAGAGACCAGTCAGTGTACAGATATCTCCCTGAGAGAGAGAGAGTGGGGACTGAGAGACACCAGTCAGTGCAAAGATATCTCCCCGAGAGAGAGAGAGAGGGGACTGAGAGACACCAGTCAGTGTACAGATATCTCCCTGAGAGAGAGGGGACTGAGAGACACCAGTCAGTGTACAGATATCTCCCTGAGAGAGAGAGAGAGGGGACTGAGAGACACCAGTCAGTGTACAGATATCTCACTCAGAGAGAGAGAGGGGACAGAGAGACACCAGTCAGTGTACAGATATCTCCCTGAGAGAGAGAAGGGGGACTGAGAGACACCAGTCAGTGTACAGATATCTCCCTGAGAGAGAGAGAGGGGACTGAGAGACACCAGTCAGTGTACAGATATCTCCCTGAGAGCGAGCGGGGACTGAGAGACACCAGTCAGCGTACAGATATCTCCCTGAGAGAGATAGGTGTCTGAGAGACACCATTCAGTGTACAGATATGTCCCTGAGAAAGAGAGGGGAGTGAGAGACACCAGTCAGTGTACAGATATCTCCCTGAGAGAGAGGGGACTGAGAGACGCCAGTCAGTGTACAGATATCTCCCTGAGAGAGAGGGGACTGAGAGACACCAGTCAGTGTACAGGTATCTCCCTGAGAGAGAGAGGGGAGTGAGAGACACCAGTCAGTGTACAGATATCTCCCTGAGAGAGAGGGGACTGAGAGACGCCAGTCAGTGTACAGATATCTCCCTGAGAGAGAGGGGACTGAGAGACACCAGTCAGTGTACAGATATCTCCCTGAGAGAGAGAGAGGGGACTGAGAGACACCAGTCAGTGTACAGATATCTCCCTGAGAGAGAGAGGGGACTGAGAGACACCAGTCAGTTTACAGATATCTCCCTGAGAGAGAGAGATAGGGGACTGAGAGACACCAGTCAGTGTACAGATATCTCCCTGAGAGAGAGGGGGGACTGAGAGACACCAGTCAGTCTACAGATATCTCCCTGAGAGAGAGAGGGGACTGAGAGACACCAGTCAGTGTACAGATATCTCCCTGAGAGAGAGAGAGAGAGGGGACTGCAGACGCCAGTCAGTGTACAGATATCACCCTGAGAGAGAGAGAGGGGGCACTGAGAGACACCAGTCAGTGTACAGATATCTCCCCGAGAGAGAGGGGACTGAGAGACACCAGTCAGTGTACAGATATCTTCCTGAGAGACAGTGTGGGGTCTGACAGACACCAGTCAGTGTACAGATATCACCCTGAGAGAGAGAGGGGTCTGGGAGACACCCGTCAGTGAACAGATATCACCCTGAGAGGGAGAGGGGACTGAGAGACACAAGTCAGTGTAGAGATATCTCCCTGAGAGAGAGAGAGGGGACTGAGAGACACCAGTCAGTGTACAGATATCTCCCTGAGAGAGAGTGAGGGGACTGAGAGACACCAGTCAGTGTACAGATATCTCCCTGAGAGAGAGAGGGGACTGAGAGACACCAGTCAGTGTACAGATATCTCCCTGAGAGAGAGAGGGGACTGAGAGACACCAGTCAGTGTACAGATTTCTCCCTGAGAGAAAGGTGACTGAGAGACACCAGTCAGTGTACAGATACCTCCCTGAGAGAGAGAGGGGGGACTGAGAGATACCAGTCAGTGTACAGATATCTCCCTGAGAGAGAGGGGGGATTGAGAGACACCAGTCTTTGTACAGATATCTCCCCGAGAGAGAGGGGACTGAGAGACACCAGTCAGTGTACAGATATCTCCCTGAGAGGGAGAGAGAGGGGACTCAGACACCAGTCAGTGTACAGATATCTCCCTGAGAGAGAGAGGGGTGACTGAGAGACACCAGTCAGTGTACAGATATCTCCCTGAGAGAGAGGGGGGACTGAGAGACACCGGTCAGTGTACAGATATCTCCCTGAGAGAGATAGGGGTCTGAGAGACACCATTCAGTGTACAGATATCTCCCTGAGAGAGAGAGGGGAGTGAGAGACACCAGTCAGTGTACAGATATCTCCCTTAGAGAGAGAGGGGACTGAGAGACGCCAGTCAGTGTACAGATATCTCCCTGAGAGAGTGGGGACTGAGAGACACCAGTCAGTGTACAGATATCTCCCTGAGAGAGAGAGGGGACTGAGAGACACCAGTCAGTGTACAGATATCTCCCTGAGAGAGAGAGGGGACTGAGAGACACCAGTCAGTGTACAGATATCTCCCTGAGAGAGAGGGGACTGAGAGACACCAGTCAGTGTACAGATATCTCCCTGAGAGAGAGAGGGGACTGAGAGACACCAGTCAGTGTACAGATATCTCCCTGAGAGAGAGTGAGGACTGAGAGACACCAGTCAGTGTACAGATATCTCCCTGAGAGAGAGAGCACTGAGAGAAACCAGTCAGTGTACAGATATCTCCCTGAGAGAGAGAGAGGGGACTGAGAGACATCAGTCAGTGTACAGAAATCTCCCTGAGAGAGAGAGAGAGGGTACTGAGAGACACCAGTTAGTGTACAGATATCTCCCTGAGAGAGAGGGGATTGAGAGACGCCAGTCAGTTTACAGATATCTCCCTGAGAGAGAGAGAGGGGACTGAGAGACACCAGTCAGTGTACAGATATCTCCCTGAGAGAGGGGGAGGGGATTGAGAGACACCAGTCAGTGTACAGATATCTCCCTGAGAGAGAGAGAGAGGGGACTGAGAGACACCAGTCTGTGTACAGATATCTCCCTGAGAGAGAGAGCACTGAGAGACACCAGTCAGTGTGCAGATATCTTCCTGAGAGATAGAGAGGGAACTGAGAGACACCAGTCAGTGTAGAGATATCTCCCTGAGAGAGAGCGGGGACTGTGAGACAACAGTCAGTGTACAGATATCTCCCAGAGATAGAGGGGACTGAGAGACACCAGTCAGTGTACAGATATCTCCCTGAGAGAGAGAGGGGTCTGAGAGACACCAGTCAGTGTACAGATATCTCCCTGAGAGAGAGAGCGGGGACTGAGAGACACCAGTCAGTGTACAGATATCTCCCTGAGAGAGAGAGGGGACTGAGAGACACCAGTCAGTTTACAGATATCTCCCCGAGACAGAGGGGACTGAGAGACACCAGTCAGTGTACAGATATCTCCCTGAGAGAGAGAGAGAGGGGACTCAGACACCAGTCAGTGTACAGATATCTCCCTGAGAGAGAGAGGGGTGACTGAGAGACACCAGTCAGTGTACAGATATCTCCCTGAGAGAGAGAGAGGGGACTGAGAGACACCAGTCAGTGTACAGATATCTCCCTGAGAGAGAGAGGGGACTGAGAGACACCAGTCAGTGTACAGATATCTCCCTGAGAGAGAGAGGGGACGGAGAGACACCAGTCAGTGTACAGATATCTCCCTGAGAGAGAGAGGGGACTGAGAGACACCAGTCTGTGTACAGATATCTCCCTGAGAGAGAGGGGACTGAGAGACACCAGTCAGTGTACAGATAACTCTCTGAGAGAGTGAGGGGACTGAGAGACACCAGTCAGTGTACAGATCTCTCCCTGAGAGAGAGAGCACTGAGAGACACCAGTCAGTGTACAGATATCTCCCTGAGAGAGAGAGAGGGGACTGAGAGACACCAGTCAGTGTACAGATATCTCCCTGAGAGAGAGGGGACTCAGAGACACCAGTCAGTGTACAGATATCTCCCAGACAGAGAGAGGGTGGACTGAGAGACACCAGTCAGTGTACAGATATCTCCCTGAGAGAGAGAGGGGGGACTGAGAGACACCAGTCAGTGTACAGATATCTCCCTGAGAGAGAGAGGGGACTGAGAGACACCAGTCAGTGTACAGATATCTCACTGAGATAGAGCGGACTGAGAGACACCAGTCAGTGTACAGATATCTCCCTGAGAGAGGGGGAGGACTGAGAGACACCAGTCAGTGTACAGATATTCCCCTGAGAGAGAGAGAGGGGGGACTGAGAAACCAGTCAGTGTACATATATCTCCCTGAGAGCGAGAGGGTGGACTGAGAGACCCAAGTCAGTGTACAGATATCTCCCTGAGAGAGAGGGGATTGAGAGAGACCAGTCAGTGTACAGATATCTCCCTGAGAGAGAGAGAGTGGGGACTGAGAGACACCAGTCAGTGTACAGATATCTCCGTGAGAGAGAGAGGGGACTGAGGGACACCAGTCAGTGCAAAGATATCTCCCCGAGAGAGAGAGAGAGGGGACTGAGAGACACCAGTCAGTGTACAGATATCTCCCTGAGAGAGAGGGGACTGAGAGACACCAGTCAGTGTACAGATATCTCCCTGAGAGAGAGAGAGAGGGGACTGAGAGACACCAGTCAGTGTACAGATATCTCCCTGAGAGAGAGAGCACTGAGAGACACCAGTCAGTGTACAGATATCTCCCTGAGAGAGAGAGAGGGGACTGAGAGACATCAGTCAGTGTACAGATATCTCCCTGAGAGAGAGAGAGGGGGGACTGAGAGACACCAGTCAGTGTACAGATATCTCCCTGAGAGAGAGAGGGGACTGAGAGACACCAGTCAGTGTACAGATATCTCCCTGAGAGAGAGAGGGGACTGAGAGACACCAGTCAGTGTACAGATATCTCCCTGAGAGAGAGAGCACTGAGAGACACCAGTCAGTGTACAGATATCTCCCTGAGAGAGAGAGAGGGGACTGAGAGACATCAGTCAGTGTACAGATATCTCCCTGAGAGAGAGAGAGAGGGTACTGAGAGACACCAGTCAGTGTACAGATATCTCCCTGAGAGAGAGGGGACTGAGAGACGCCAGTCAGTTTACAGATATCTCCCTGAGAGAGAGAGAGGGGACTGAGAGACACCAGTCAGTGTACAGATATCTCCCTGAGAGAAGGGGAGGGGATTGAGAGACACCAGTCAGTGTACAGATATCTCCCTGAGAGAGAGAGAGAGGGGACTGAGAGACACCAGTCAGTGTACAGATATCTCCCTGAGAGAGAGAGGGGACTGAGAGACACCAGTCAGTGTACAGATATCTCCCTGAGAGAGAGAGAGGGGACTGAGAGACACCAGTCAGTGTACAGATATCTCCCTGAGAGAGAGAGGGGACTGAGAGACACCAGTCAGTTTACAGATATGTCCCTGAGAGAGAGAGGGGACTGAGAGACACCAGTCAGTGTACAGATATCTCCCTGAGAGAGAGAGGGGACTGAGGGACACCAGTCAGTGCAAAGATATCTCCCCGAGAGAGAGGGGACTGAGAGACACCAGTCAGTGTACAGATATCTCCCTGAGAGAGAGAGAGAGGGGACTCAGACACCAGTCAGTGTACAGATATCTCCCTGAGAGAGAGAGAGGGGTGACTGAGAGACACCAGTCAGTGTACAGATATCTCCCTGAGAGAGAGAGAGGGGACTGAGAGACACCAGTCAGTGTACAGATATCTCCCTGAGAGAGAGAGGGGACTGAGAGACACCAGTCAGTGTACAGATATCTCCCTGAGAGAGAGAGGGGACGGAGAGACACCAGTCAGTGTACAGATATCTCCCTGAGAGAGAGAGGGGACTGAGAGACACCAGTCTGTGTACAGATATCTCCCTGAGAGAGAGAGAGGACTGAGAGACACCAGTCAGTGTACAGATAACTCCCTGAGAGAGTGAGGGGACTGAGAGACACCAGTCAGTGTACAGATATCTCCCTGAGAGAGGGGGGACTGAGAGACACCAGTCAGTGTACAGATATCTCCCTGAGAGAGAGAGCACTGAGAGACACCAGTCAGTGTACAGATATCTCCCTGAGAGAGAGAGAGGGGACTGAGAGACACCAGTCAGTGTACAGATATCTCCCTGAGAGAGAGGGGACTGAGAGACACCAGTCAGTGTACAGATATCTCCCAGACAGAGAGAGGGTGGACTGAGAGACACCAGTCAGTGTACAGATATCTTCCTGAGAGAGAGGGGACTGAGAGACACCAGGCAGTGTGCAGATATCTCCCTGAGAGAGACAGAGGGGACTGAGAGACACCAGTCAGTGTACAGATATCTCCCTGAGAGAGAGAGGGGGGACTGAGAGACACCAGTCAGTGTACAGATATCTCCCTGAGAGAGAGAGGGGACTGAGAGACACCAGTCAGTGTACAGATATCTCACTGAGATAGAGGGGACTGAGAGACACCAGTCAGTGTACAGATATCTCCCTGAGAGAGGGGGAGGACTGAGAGACACCAGTCAGTGTACAGATATTCCCCTGAGAGAGAGAGAGGGGGGACTGAGAAACCAGTCAGTGTACATATATCTCCCTGAGAGCGAGAGGGTGGACTGAGAGACCCAAGTCAGTGTACAGATATCTCCCTGAGAGAGAGGGGACTGAGAGAGACCAGTCAGTGTACAGATATCTCCCTGAGAGAGAGAGAGTGGGGACTGAGAGACACCAGTCAGTGCAAAGATATCTCCCCGAGAGAGAGAGAGAGGGGACTGAGAGACACCAGTCAGTGTACAGATATCTCCCTGAGAGAGAGGGGACTGAGAGACACCAGTCAGTGTACAGATATCTCCCTGAGAGAGAGAGAGAGGGGACTGAGAGACACCAGTCAGTGTACAGATATCTCACTCAGAGAGAGAGAGGGGACAGAGAGACACCAGTCAGTGTACAGATATCTCCCTGAGAGAGAGAAGGGGGACTGAGAGACACCAGTCAGTGTACAGATATCTCCCTGAGAGAGAGAGAGGGGACTGAGAGACACCAGTCAGTGTACAGATATCTCCCTGAGAGCGAGCGGGGACTGAGAGACACCAGTCAGTGTACAGATATCTCCCTGAGAGAGATAGGTGTCTGAGAGACACCATTCAGTGTACAGATATGTCCCTGAGAAAGAGAGGGGAGTGAGAGACACCAGTCAGTGTACAGATATCTCCCTGAGAGAGAGGGGACTGAGAGACGCCAGTCAGTGTACAGATATCTCCCTGAGAGAGAGGGGACTGAGAGACACCAGTCAGTGTACAGGTATCTCCCTGAGAGAGAGAGGGGAGTGAGAGACACCAGTCAGTGTACAGATATCTCCCTGAGAGAGAGGGGACTGAGAGACGCCAGTCAGTGTACAGATATCTCCCTGAGAGAGAGGGGACTGAGAGACACCAGTCAGTGTACAGATATCTCCCTGAGAGAGAGAGAGGGGACTGAGAGACACCAGTCAGTGTACAGATATCTCCCTGAGAGAGAGAGGGGACTGAGAGACACCAGTCAGTGTACAGATATCTCCCTGAGAGAGAGAGGGGACTGAGAGACACCAGTCAGTCTACAGATATCTCCCTGAGAGAGAGAGGGGACTGAGAGACACCAGTCAGTGTACAGATATCTCCCTGAGAGAGAGGGGGGACTGAGAGACACCAGTCAGTCTACAGATATCTCCCTGAGAGAGAGAGGGGACTGAGAGACACCAGTCAGTGTACAGATATCTCCCTGAGAGAGAGAGAGAGAGGGGACTGCAGACGCCAGTCAGTGTACAGATATCACCCTGAGAGAGAGAGAGGGGGCACAGAGAGACACCAGTCAGTGTACAGATATCTCCCCGAGAGAGAGGGGTCTGACAGACACCAGTCAGTGTACAGATATCACCCTGAGAGAGAGAGGGGTCTGGGAGACACCCGTCAGTGAACAGATATCACCCTGAGAGGGAGAGGGGACTGAGAGACACAAGTCAGTGTAGAGATATCTCCCTGAGAGAGAGAGAGGGGACTGAGAGACACCAGTCAGTGTACAGATATCTCCCTGAGAGAGAGTGAGGGGACTGAGAGACACCAGTCAGTGTACAGATATCTCCCTGAGAGAGAGAGGGGACTGAGAGACACCAGTCAGTGTACAGATATCTCCCTGAGAGAGAGAGGGGACTGAGAGACACCAGTCAGTGTACAGATTTCTCCCTGAGAGAAAGGTGACTGAGAGACACCAGTCAGTGTACAGATACCTCCCTGAGAGAGAGGGGGGATTGAGAGACACCAGTCTTTGTACAGATATCTCCCCGAGAGAGAGGGGACTGAGAGACACCAGTCAGTGTACAGATATCTCCCTGAGAGGGAGAGAGAGGGGACTCAGACACCAGTCAGTGTACAGATATCTCCCTGAGAGAGAGAGGGGTGACTGAGAGACACCAGTCAGTGTACAGATATCTCCCTGAGAGAGAGGGGGGACTGAGAGACACCGGTCAGTGTACAGATATCTCCCTGAGAGAGATAGGGGTCTGAGAGACACCATTCAGTGTACAGATATCTCCCTGAGAGAGAGAGGGGAGTGAGAGACACCAGTCAGTGTACAGATATCTCCCTTAGAGAGAGAGGGGACTGAGAGACGCCAGTCAGTGTACAGATATCTCCCTGAGAGAGTGGGGACTGAGAGACACCAGTCAGTGTACAGATATCTCCCTGAGAGAGAGAGGCGACTGAGAGACACCAGTCAGTGTACAGATATCTCCCTGAGAGAGAGAGGGGACTGAGAGACACCAGTCAGTGTACAGATATCTCCCTGAGAGAGAGGGGACTGAGAGACACCAGTCAGTGTACAGATATCTCCCTGAGAGAGAGAGGGGACTGAGAGACACCAGTCAGTGTACAGATATCTCCCTGAGAGAGAGTGAGGACTGAGAGACACTAGTCAGTGTACAGATATCTCCCTGAGAGAGAGAGCACTGAGAGACACCAGTCAGTGTACAGATATCTCCCTGAGAGAGAGAGAGGGGACTGAGAGACATCAGTCAGTGTACAGAAATCTCCCTGAGAGAGAGAGAGAGGGTACTGAGAGACACCAGTCAGTGTACAGATATCTCCCTGAGAGAGAGGGGATTGAGAGACGCCAGTCAGTTTACAGATATCTCCCTGAGAGAGAGAGAGGGGACTGAGAGACACCAGTCAGTGTACAGATATCTCCCTGAGAGAGGGGGAGGGGATTGAGAGACACCAGTCAGTGTACAGATATCTCCCTGAGAGAGAGAGAGAGGGGACTGAGAGACACCAGTCTGTGTACAGATATCTCCCTGAGAGAGAGAGCACTGAGAGACACCAGTCAGTGTGCAGATATCTTCCTGAGAGATAGAGAGGGAACTGAGAGACACCAGTCAGTGTAGAGATATCTCCCTGAGAGAGAGCGGGGACTGTGAGACAACAGTCAGTGTACAGATATCTCCCAGAGATAGAGGGGACTGAGAGACACCAGTCAGTGTACAGATATCTCCCTGAGAGAGAGAGGGGTCTGAGAGACACCAGTCAGTGTACAGATATCTCCCTGAGAGAGAGAGCGGGGACTGAGAGACACCAGTCAGTGTACAGATATCTCCCTGAGAGAGAGAGGGGACTGAGAGACACCAGTCAGTTTACAGATATCTCTCTGAGAGAGAGAGAGAGGGGACTGAGAGACACCAGTCAGTGTACAGATATCTCCCTGAGAGAGAGGGGGGACTGAGAGACACCAGTCAGTCTACAGATATCTCCCTGAGAGAGAGAGGGGACTGAGAGACACCAGTCAGTGTACAGATATCTCCCTGAGAGAGAGAGAGAGAGGGGAATGCAGACGCCAGTCAGTGTACAGATATCTCCCTGAGAGAGAGAGAGGGGGCACTGAGAGACACCAGTCAGTGTACAGATATCTCCCTGAGAGAGAGAGAGAGGGGACTGAGAGACACAAGTCAGTGTACAGATATCTCCCTGAGAGAGAGTGGGGACTGAGAGACACCAGTCAGTGTACAGATATTACCCTGAGAGACAGAGTGGACTGAGAGACACCAGTCAGTGTACAGATATCTCCCTGAGAGAGAGAGGGGACTGAGAGACACCAGTCAGAGTACAGATATCTCCCTGAGCGAGAGAGAGAGGGGTCTGAGAGACACCAGTCAGTGTACAGATATCTCCCTGAGCGAGAGAGGGGACTGAGAGACACCAGTCAGTGTACAGATATCTCCCCGAGAGAAAGGGGGGACTGAGAGAAACCAGTCAGTGTACAGATATCTCCCTGAGAGAGAGAGGGGGGACTGAGAGACACCAGTCTGTGTACACATATCTCCCTGAGAGAGAGCGGGGACTGAGAGACACCAGTCAGTGTACAGATATCTCCTGAGAGAGAGGGGACTGAGAGTCACCAGTCAGTGTACAGATATCTCCCTGAGAGAGAGGGGACTGAGAGACACCAGTCAGTGTACAGATATCTCCTTGAGAGAGAGAGCGGGGACTGAGAGACACCAGTCAGTGTACAGATATCTCCCTGAGAGAGAGGGGGGACTGAGAGACACCAGTCAGTGTACAGATATCTCCCCGAGAGAGAGGGGACTGAGAGACACCAGTCAGTGTACAGATATCTTCCTGAGAGACAGTGGGGGGTCTGACAGACACCACTCAGTGTACAGATATCACCCTGAGAGAGAGAGGGGTCTGGGAGACACCCGTCAGTGAACAGATATCACCCTGAGAGGGAGAGGGGACTGAGAGACACCAGTCAGTGTAGAGATATCTCCCTGAGAGAGAGAGAGGGGACTGAGAGACACCAGTCAGTGTACAGATATCTCCCTGAGAGAGAGAGAGGGGACTGAGAGACACCAGTCAGTGTACAGATATCTCCCTGAGAGAGAGAGGGGACTGAGAGACACCAGTCAGTGTACAGATATCTCCCTGAGAGAGAGAGGGGACTGAGAGACACCAGTCAGTGTACAGATTTCTCCCTGAGAGAAAGGTGACTGAGAGACACCAGTCAGTGTACAGATATCTCCCTGAGAGAGAGACGGGGGACTAAGAGACACCAGTCAGTGTACAGATATCTCCCTGAGAGAGAGGGGGGACTGAGAGACACCAGTCAGTGTACAGATATCTCCCCGAGACAGAGGGGACTGAGAGACACCAGTCAGTGTACAGATATCTCCCTGAGAGAGAGAGAGAGGGGACTCAGACACCAGTCAGTGTACAGATATCTCCCTGAGAGAGAGGGGGGGACTGAGAGACACCAGTCAGTGTACAGATATCTCCCTGAGAGAGAGAGAGGGGACTGAGAGACACCAGTCAGTGTACAGATATCTCCCTGAGAGAGAGAGGGGACTGAGAGACACCAGTCAGTGTACAGATATCTCCCTGAGAGAGAGAGGGGACGGAGAGACACCAGTCAGTGTACAGATATCTCCCTGAGAGAGAGAGGGGACTGAGAGACACCAGTCTGTGTACAGATATCTCCCTGAGAGAGAGGGGACTGAGAGACACCAGTCAGTGTACAGATAACTCTCTGAGAGAGTGAGGGGACTGAGAGACACCAGTCAGTGTACAGATCTCTCCCTGAGAGAGAGAGCACTGAGAGACACCAGTCAGTGTACAGATATCTCCCTGAGAGAGAGAGAGGGGACTGAGAGACACCAGTCAGTGTACAGATATCTCCCTGAGAGAGAGGGGACTCAGAGACACCAGTCAGTGTACAGATATCTCCCAGACAGAGAGAGGGTGGACTGAGAGACACCAGTCAGTGTACAGATATCTCCCTGAGAGAGAGAGGGGGGACTGAGAGACACCAGTCAGTGTACAGATATCTCCCTGAGAGAGAGAGGGGACTGAGAGACACCAGTCAGTGTACAGATATCTCACTGAGATAGAGCGGACTGAGAGACACCAGTCAGTGTAGAGATATCTCCCTGAGAGAGGGGGAGGACTGAGAGACACCAGTCAGTGTACAGATATTCCCCTGAGAGAGAGAGAGGGGGGACTGAGAAACCAGTCAGTGTACAGATATCTCCCTGAGAGCGAGAGGGTGGACTGAGAGACCCAAGTCAGTGTACAGATATCTCCCTGAGAGAGAGAGGGGACTGAGAGAGACCAGTCAGTGTACAGATATCTCCCTGAGAGAGAGAGAGTGGGGACTGAGAGACACCAGTCAGTGTACAGATATCTCCGTGAGAGAGAGAGGGGACTGAGGGACACCAGTCAGTGCAAAGATATCTCCCCGAGAGAGAGAGAGAGGGGACTGAGAGACACCAGTCAGTGTACAGATATCTCCCTGAGAGAGAGGGGACTGAGAGACACCAGTCAGTGTACAGATATCTCCCTGAGAGAGAGAGAGAGGGGACTGAGAGACACCAGTCAGTGTACAGATATCTCCCTGAGAGAGAGAGGGGACTGAGAGACACCAGTCAGTGTACAGACATCTCCCTGAGAGAGAGAGCACTGAGAGACACCAGTCAGTGTACAGATATCTCCCTGAGAGAGAGAGAGGGGACTGAGAGACATCAGTCAGTGTACAGATATCTCCCTGAGAGAGAGAGAGAGGGTACTGAGAGACACCAGTCAGTGTACAGATATCTCCCTGAGAGAGAGGGGACTGAGAGACGCCAGTCAGTTTACAGATATCTCCCTGAGAGAGAGAGAGGGGACTGAGAGACACCAGTCAGTGTACAGATATCTCCCTGAGAGAAGGGGAGGGGATTGAGAGACACCAGTCAGTGTACAGATATCTCCCTGAGAGAGAGAGAGAGGGGACTGAGAGACACCAGTCAGTGTACAGATATCTCCCTGAGAGAGAGAGGGGACTGAGAGACACCAGTCAGTGTACAGATATCTCCCTGAGAGAGAGAGAGGGGACTGAGAGACACCAGTCAGTGTACAGATATCTCCCTGAGAGAGAGAGGGGACTGAGAGACACCAGTCAGTTTACAGATATGTCCCTGAGAGAGAGAGGGGACTGAGAGACACCAGTCAGTGTACAGATATCTCCCTGAGAGAGAGGGGACTGAGGGACACCAGTCAGTGCAAAGATATCTCCCCGAGAGAGAGAGAGAGGGGACTGAGAGACACCAGTCAGTGTACAATTATCTCCCTGAGAGAGAGAGAGGGGGGACTGAGAGACACCAGTCAGTGTACAGATATCTCCCTTAGAGAGAGAGGGGACTGAGAGACGCCAGTCAGTGTACAGATATCTCCCTGAGAGAGAGGGGACTGAGAGACTCCAGTCAGTTTACAGATATCTCCCTGAGAGAGAGAGGGGAGTGAGAGACACCAGTCAGTGTACAGAAATCTCCCTTAGAGAGAGAGGGGACTGAGAGACGCCAGTCAGTGTACAGATATCTCCCTGAGAGAGAGGGGACTGAGAGACACCAGTCAGTGTACAGATATCTCCCTGAGAGAGAGAGGGGACTGAGAGACACCAGTCAGTGTACAGATATCTCCCTGAGAGAGTGAGGGGACTGAGAGACACCAGTCAGTGTACAGATATCTCCCTGAGAGGGAGTGGGGACTGAGAGACACCAGTCAGTGTACAGATATCTCCCTGAGACAGAGAGTGGGGACTGAGAGACACCAGTCAGAGTACAGATATCTCCCTGAGATAGAGAGGGGACTGAGAGACACCAGTCAGTGTACAGATATCTCCCTGAGAGAGAGAGGGGACTGAGAGACACCAGTCAGTTTACAGATATCTCCCTGAGAGAGAGAGAGGGGTCTGAGAGACACCAGTCAGTGTACAGATATCTCCCTTAGAGAGAGAGGGGACTGAGAGACGCCAGTCAGTTTACAGATATCTCCCTGAGAGAGAGAGAGGGGACTGAGAGACACCAGTCAGTGTACAGATATCTCCCTGAGAGAGAGAGAGGGGACTGAGAGACACCAGTCAGTGTACAGATATCTCCCTGAGAGCGAGCGGGGACTGAGAGACACCAGTCAGTGTACAGATATGTCCCTGAGAGAGGGGGGACTGTGAGACACCAGTCAGTGTACAGATATCTCCCTGAGAGAGAGGGGACTGAGAGACACCAGTCTGTGTACAGATAGCTCCCTGAGAGAGAGAGGGGGGACTGAGAGACACCAGTCAGTGTACAGATATCTCCCTGAGAGTGAGAGAGGGGACTGAGAGACACCAGTCAGTGTACAGATATATCCCTGAGAGAGGGGGGGGACTGAGAGACACCAGTCAGTGTACAGATATCTCCCTGAGAGAGAGAGGGGTCTGAGAGACACCAGTCAGTGTACAGATATCTCCCTGAGAGAGAGAGAGGGGACTGAGAGACACCAGTCAGTGTACAGATATCTCCCTGAGAGAGAGAGGGGACTGAGAGACACCAGTCAGTGTACAGATATCTCCCTGAGAGAGAGGGGACTGAGAGACACCAGTCAGTGTACAGATATCTCCCTGAGAGAGTGGGGACTGAGAGAGACCAGTCAGTGTACAGATATCTCCCTGAGAGAGAGAGGGGACTGAGAGATACCAGTCAGTGTACAGATATCTCCCTGAGAGAGAGAGGGGACTGAGAGACACCAGTCAGTGTACAGATATCTCCCTGAGAGAGAGAGGGGAATGAGAGACACCAGTCAGTGTACAGATATCTCCCTTAGAGTGAGAGGGGACTGAGAGACACCAGTCAGTGTACAGATATGTCCCTGAGAGAGAGGGGGGACTGAGAGACACCAGTCAGTGAACAGATATCACCCTGAGAGAGAGAGGGGACTGAGAGACACCAGTCAGTGTACAGATATCTCCCTGAGAGAGAGAGGGGACTGAGAGACACCAGGTAGTGTACAGATATCTCCCGGAGAGAGAGGGGACTGAGAGACACCAGTCAGTGTCCAGATATCCCCCTGAGAGAGTGAGAGAGGACTGAGAGACACCAGTCAGTGTCCAGATATCTCTCTGAGAGAGAGAGAGAGGGGACTGAGAGACACCAGTCAGTGTACAGATATCTCCCTGAGAGAGAGAGGGGGGACTTAGAGACACCAGTCAGTGTGCAGACATCTCCCTGAGAGAGAGGGGACTGAGAGACACCAGTCAGTGTACAGATATATCCCTGAGAGAGAGAGAGGGGACTGAGAGACACGAGTCAGTGTACAGATATCTCCCTGAGAGAGAGAGGGGACGGAGAGACACCAGTCAGTGTACAGATATCTCCCTGAGAGAGAGAGGGGACTGAGAGACACCAGTCAGTGTACAGATATCTCCCTGAGAGAGAGGGGGGACTGAGAGACACCAGTCAGTGTACAGATATGTCCCAGAGAGAGAGAGAGAGGTGACTGTCTCGCACTTTGTGCGTGTATATGTGTGTCTATCTGTGTTTCTGTCTCTCTCTCTCTCTCTCTGTATATGTGTGTCTGTCTGTGTTTCTGTCTCTCTCTCTGTGTCTGTATATGTGTGTCTATCTGTGTTTCTGTCTCTCTCTCTCTGTGTCTGTATATGTGTGTCTATCTGAGTTTCTGTCTCTCTCTCTCTATGTGTCTGTATATGTGTGTCTATCTGTGTTTCTGTCTCTCTCACTGTCTGTATATGTGTGTCGATCTGTGTTTCTGTCTCTCTCTCTCTGTGTCTGTATATGTGTGTCTATCTGTGTTTCTGTCTCTCTCTGTGTCTGTGTCTGTATATGTGTGTCTATCTGTGTTTCTGTCTCTGTCTCTGTGTCTGTATATGTGCGTCTATCTGTTTTTCTGTCTCTCTCTCTCTCTCTGTCTGTATATGTGTGTCTGTCTGTGTTTCTGTCTCTCTCTCTCTGTGTCTGTATATGTGTGTCTATCTGTGTTTCTGTCTCTCTCTGTGTTTGTATATGTGTGTCTATCTGTGTTTCTGTCTCTCTCTCTGTGTCTGTATATGTGCGTCTATCTGTGTTTCTGTCTCTCTCTCTGTGTCTGTGTATGTGTGTCTATCTGTGTTTCTGTCTCTCTCTCTGTGTCTGTATATGTGTGTCTATCTGTGTTTCTGTCTCTCTCTCTGTGTCTGTGTATGTGTGTCTATCTGTGTTTCTGTCTCTCTCTCTGAGTCTGTATATGTGTGTCTATCTGTGTTTCTGTCTCTCTCTGTGTCTGTATATGTGTGTCTATCTGTGTTTCTGTCTCTCTCTCTCTCTCTGTCTGTACATGTGTGTCTATCTGTGTTTCTGTCTCTCTCTCTGTGTCTGTATATGTGTGTCTGTCTGTGTTTCTGTCTCTCTCTCTGTGTCTGTACATGTGTGTCTGTCTGTGTTTCTGTCTCTCTCTGTGTCTGTATATGTGTGTCTATCTGTGTTTCTGTCTCTCTCTCTCTCTGTGTCTGTATATATGTGTCTATCTGTGTTTCTGTCTCTCTCTCTGTGTCTGTATATGTGCGTCTATCTGTGTTTCTGTCTCTCTCTCTGTGTCTGTGTATGTGTGTCTATCTGTGTTTCTGTCTCTCTCTCTGTGTCTGTATATGTGCGTCTATCTGTGTTGCTGTCTCTCTCTCTGTGTCTGTATATGTGTGTCTATCTGTGTTGCTGTCTCTCTCTCTGTGTCTGTACATGTGTGTCTATCTGTGTTTCTGTCTCTCTCTCTGTGTCTGTATATGTGTGTCTATCTGTGTTTATGTCACTCTCTGTGTCTGTATATGTGTGTCTATCTGTGTTTCTGTCTCTCTCTCTCTCTGTGTCTGTATATGTGTGTCTATCTGTGTTTCTGTCTCTCTCTGTGTCTGTATATGTGTGTCTATCTGTGTCTCTCTCTCTCTCTCTGTCTGTATATGTGTGTCTATCTGTGTTTCTGTCTCTCTCTCTCTCTGTGTCTGTATAGGTGTGTCTATCTGTGTTTCTCTCTCTCTCTCTGTGTCTGTATATGTGTGTCTATCTGTATTTCTCTCTCTCTGTGTCTGCATATGTGTGTCTATCTGTGTTTCTGTCTCTCTCTGTGCCTGTATATGTGTGTCTATCTGTGTTTCTGTCTCTCTCTCTGTGTCTGTATATGTGTGTCTATCTGTATTTCTCTCTCTCTGTGTCTGCATATGTGTGTCTATCTGTGTTTCTGTCTCTCTGTGTCTGCATATGTGTGTCTATCTATGTTTCTGTCTCTCTCTCTGTGTCTGTATATGTGTCTATCTGTGTTTCTGTCTCTGTCTCTGTGTCTGTATATGTGTCTATCTGTGTTTCTGTCACTCTGTATCTGTATATGTGTGTCTATCTGTGTTTCTGTCTCTCTCTCTCCGTGACTGTATATGTGTGTCTGTCTGTGTTTTTCTCTCTCTCTGTGTCTGTATATGTGTGTCTATCTGTGTTTCTGTCTCTCTCTCTGTGTCTGTATATGTGCGTCTATCTGTGTTTCTGTCTCTCTCTCTGTGTCTGTGTATGTGTGTCTATCTGTGTTTCTGTCTCTCTCTCTGTGTCTGTATATGTGTGTCTATCTGTGTTTCTGTCTCTCTCTCTGTGTCTGTGTATGTGTGTCTATCTGTGTTTCTGTCTCTCTCTCTGTGTCTGTATATGTGTGTCTATCTGTGTTTCTGTCTCTCTCTGTGTCTGTATATGTGTGTCTATCTGTGTTTCTGTCTCTCTGTCTCTCTGTGTCTGTATATGTGTGTCTATCTGTGTTTCTGTCTCTCTCTCTCTCTGTCTGTATATGTGTGTCTATCTGTGTTTCTGTCTCTCTCTCTGTGTCTGTATATGTGTGTCTGTCTGTGTTTCTGTCTCTCTCTCTGTGTCTGTATATGTGTGTCTGTCTGTGTTTCTGTCTCTCTCTGTGTCTGTATATGTGTGTCTATCTGTGTTTCTGTCTCTCTCTCTCTCTGTGTCTGTATATGTGTGTCTATCTGTGTTTCTGTCTCTCTCTCTGTGTCTGTATATGTGTGTCTATCTGTGTTTCTGTCTCTCTCTCTGTGTCTGTGTATGTGTGTCTATCTGTGTTTCTCTCTCTGTCTCTGTGTCTGTATATGTGTGTCTATCTGTGTTTCTGTCTCTCTCTCTGTGTCTGTGTATGTGTGTCTATCTGTGTTTCTGTCTCTCTCTCTGTGTCTGTATATGTGTGTCTATCTGTGTTTATGTCTCTCTCTGTGTCTGTATATGTGTGTCTATCTGTGTTTCTGTCTCTCTCTCTCTCTCTGTCTGTATATGTGTGTCTATCTGTGTTTCTGTCTCTCTCTGTGTCTGTATATGTGTGTCTATCTGTGTCTCTCTCTCTCTCTCTCTGTCTGTATATGTGTGTCTATCTGTGTTTCTGTCTCTCTCTGTGTCTGTATATGTGTGTCTATCTGTGTTTCTGTCTCTCTCTCTGTGTCTGAAATATGTGTGTCTATCTGTGTTTCTGTCTCTGTCTCTGTGTCTGTATATGTGTGTCTATCTGTGTTTCTGTCTCTCCCTCTGTGTCTGTATATGTGTATCTATCTGTGTTTCTGTCTCTCTCTCTCTGTGTCTGTATATGTGTGTCTATCTGTGTTTCTGTCTCTCTGTGTCTGCATATGTGTGTCTATCTGTGTTTCTGTCTCTCTCTCTGTGTCTGAAATATGTGTGTCTATCTGTATTTCTGTCTCTGTCTCTGTGTCTGTATATGTGTGTCTATCTGTGTTTCTGTCTCTCTCTCTCTGTGTCTGTATATGTGTGTCTATCTGTGTTTCTGTCTCTCTCTCTGTGTCTGTATATGTGTGTCTATCAGTGTTTCTGTCTCTCTCTCTCTGTGTCTGTATATGTGTGTCTATCTGTGTTTCTGTCTCTCTCTCTCTCTGTGTCTGTATAGGTGTGTCTATCTGTGTTTCTGTCTGTCTCTCTCTGTGTCTGTATATATGTGTCTATCTGTGTTTCTCTCTCTCTCTCTGTGTCTGTATATGTGGGTCTATCTGTATTTCTCTCTCTCTGTGTCTGCATATGTGTGTCTATCTGTGTTTCTGTCTCTCTCTGTGTCTGTATATGTGTGTCTATCTGTGTTTCTGTCTCTCTCTCTGTGTCTGTATATGTGTGTCTATCTGTATTTCTCTCTCTCTGTGTCTGCATATGTGTGTCTATCTGTGTTTCTGTCTCTCTGTGTCTGCATATGTGTGTCTATCTATGTTTCTGTCTCTCTCTCTGTGTCTGTATATGTGTCTATCTGTGTTTATGTCTCTCTCTCTGTGTCTGTATATGTGTGTCTATCTGTGTTTCTGTCACTCTGTATCTGTATATGTGTGTCTATCTGTGTTTTTCTCTCCTTCTGTGTCTGTATATGTGTGTCTATCTGTGTTTCTGTCTCTCTCTCTCTGTGTCTGTATATGTGGGTCTATCTGTGTTTCTGTCTCTCTCTCTCTGTGTCTGTATATGTGTGTCTATCTGTGTTTATGTCTCTCTCTGTGTCTGTATATGTGTGTCTATCTGTGTTTCTGTCTCTCTCTCTGTGTCTGTATATGTGTGTCTATCTGTATTTCTCTCTCTCTGTGTCTGCATATGTGTGTCTATCTGTGTTTCTGTCTCTCTCTCTGTGTCTGTGTATGTGTGTCTATCTGTGTTTCTGTCTCTCTCTCTGTGTCTGTATATGTGTGTCTATCTGTGTTTCTGTCTCTCTGTGTCTGCATATGTGTGTCTATCTATGTTTCTGTCTCTCTCTCTGTGTCTGTATATGTGTCTATCTGTGTTTCTGTCTCTCTCTCTGTTTCTGTATATGTGTGTCTATCTGTGTTTCTGTCTCTCTCTCTGTGTCTGTATATGTGTGTCTATCTGTGTTTCTGTCTCTCTCTCTGTGTCTGTATATGTGTGTCTATCTGTGTTTCTGTCTCTCTCTCTGTGTCTGTATATGTGTCTATCTGTGTTTCTGTCTCTGTCTCTGTGTCTGTATATGTGTCTATCTGTGTTTCTGTCTCTCTGTGTCTGTATATGTGTGTCTATCTGTGTTTCTGTCTCTCTCTCTCCGTGTCTGTATATGTGTGTCTATCTGTGTTTCTGTCTCTCTCTCTGTGTCTGTATATGTGCGTCTATCTGTGTTTCTCTCTCTCTGTGTGTGTGTCTGTATATGTGTGTCTATCTGTGTTTCTGTCTCTCTCTGTGTCTGTATCTTTATATGTGTGTCTATCTGTGTTTCTGTCTCTCTCTGTGTCTGTATATGTGTGTCTATCTGTGTTTCTGTCTCTCTCTCTGTGCTTGTATATGTGTCTATCTGTGTTTCTGTCTCTCTCTGTGTCTGTATATGTGTGTCTATCTGTGTTTCTCTCTCTCTCTCTGTGTCTGTATAATGTGTGTCTATCTGAGTTTCTGTCTCTCTCTCTGTCTGTATATGTGTGTCTATCTGTATTTCTGTCTCTCTCTCTGTGTGTCTGTATATGTGTGTCTATATGTGTTTCTGTCTCTCTCTCTGTGTCTGTATATGTGTGTCTATCTGTGTTTCTGTCTCTCTCTCTCTGTGTCTGTATATGTGTGTCTATCTGTGTTTATGTCTCTCTCTGTCTCTGTGTCAGTATATGTGTGTCTATCTGTGTTTCTGTCTCTCTCTGTGTCTGTATATGTGTGTCTATCTGTGTTTCTGTCTCTCTCTCTCTCTGTGTCTGTATATGTGTTTCTATCTGTGTTTCTGTCTCTCTCTCTCTCTGTGTCTGTATATGTGTGTCTATCTGTGTTTCTCTCTCTCTCTCTGTGTCTGTATATGTGTGTCTATCTGTATTTCTCTCTCTCTGTGTCTGCATATGTGTGTCTATCTGTGTTTCTGTCTCTCTCTGTGTCTGTATATGTGTGTCTATCTGTGTTTCTGTCTCTCTCTCTGTGTCTGTATATGTGTGTCTATCTGTATTTCTCTCTCTCTGTGTCTGCATATGTGTGTCTATCTGTGTTTCTGTCTCTCTGTGTCTGCATATGTGTGTCTATCTATGTTTCTGTCTCTCTCTCTGTGTCTGTATTTGTGTCTATCTGTGTTTCTGTCTCTCTCTCTGTGTCTGTATATGTGTGTCTATCTATGTTTCTGTCTCTCTGTATCAGTATATGTGTGTCTATCTGTGTTTCTGTCTCTCTCTCTCCGTGTCTGTATATGTGTGTCTATCTGTGTTTTTCTCTCTCTCTGTGTCTGTATATGTGTGTCTATCTGTGTTTCTGTCTCTCTCTGTGTGTCTGTATATGTGTGTCTATCTGTGTTTCTGTCTCTCTCTCTGTGTCTGTATATGTGTGTCTATCTGTGTTTCTGTCTCTCTCTCTGTGTCTGTATATGTGTGTCTATCTGTGTTTCTGTCTGTCTCTCTCTGTGTCTGTATATGTGGGTCTATCTGTGTTTCTGTCTCTCTCTGTGTCTGTATACGTGTGTCTATCTGTGTTTCTCTATCTCTCTCTGTGTCTGTATATGTGTGTCTATCTGTGTTTCTGTCTCTCTCTCTGTGTCTGTATATGTGTGTCTATCTGTGTTTCTGTCTGTCTTTCTCTGTGTCTGTATATGTGTGTCTATCTGAGTTTCTGTCTCTCTCTCTGTCTGTATATGTGTGTCTATCTGTATTTCTGTCTCTCTCTCTGTGTGTCTGTATATGTGTGTCTATATGTGTTTCTGTCTCTCTCTCTGTGTCTGTATATGTGTGTCTATCTGTGTTTCTGTCTCTCTCTCTCTGTGTCTGTATATGTGTGTCTATCTGTGTTTATGTCTCTCTCTGTCTCTGTGTCAGTATATGTGTGTCTATCTGTGTTTCTGTCTCTCTCTGTGTCTGTATATGTGTGTCTATCTGTGTTTCTGTCTCTCTCTCTCTCTGTGTCTGTATATGTGTGTCTATCTGTGTTTCTGTCTCTCTCTCTCTCTGTGTCTGTATATGTGTGTCTATCTGTATTTCTCTCTCTCTGTGTCTGCATATGTGTGTCTATCTGTGTTTCTGTCTCTCTCTGTGTCTGTATATGTGTGTCTATCTGTGTTTCTGTCTCTCTCTCTGTGTCTGTATATGTGTCTCTATCTGTATTTCTCTCTCTCTGTGTCTGCATATGTGTGTCTATCTGTGTTTCTGTCTCTCTGTGTCTGCATATGTGTGTCTATCTATGTTTCTGTCTCTCTCTCTGTGTCTGTATTTGTGTCTATCTGTGTTTCTGTCTCTCTCTCTGTGTCTGTATATGTGTGTCTATCTATGTTTCTGTCTCTCTGTATCTGTATATGTGTGTCTATCTGTGTTTCTGTCTCTCTCTCTCCGTGTCTGTATATGTGTGTCTATCTGTGTTTTTCTCTCTCTCTGTGTCTGTATATGTGTGTCTATCTGTGTTTCTGTCTCTCTCTCTCTCTGTGTCTGTATATGTGTGTCTATCTGTGTTTCTGTCTCTCTCTCTGTGTCTGTATATGTGTGTCTATCTGTGTTTCTGTCTCTCTCTCTGTGTGTCTGTATATGTGTGTCTATCTGTGTTTCTGTCTCTCTCTCTGTGTCTGTATATGTGTGTCTATCTGTGTTTCTGTCTCTCTCTCTGTGTCTGTATATGTGTGTCTATCAGTGTTTCTGTCTCTCTCTGTGTCTGTATATGTGTGTCTATCTGTGTTTCTGTCTCTCTCTCTGTGTCTGTATTTGTGTCTATCTGTGTTTCTGTCTCTGTCTCTGTGTCTGTATATGTGTCTATCTGTGTTTCTGTCTCTCTGTATCTGTATATGTGTGTCTATCTGTGTTTCTGTCTGTCTTTCTCTGTGTCTGTATATGTGTGTCTATC
Source organism: Chiloscyllium punctatum (assembly GCF_047496795.1). Taxonomy (NCBI): domain Eukaryota; kingdom Metazoa; phylum Chordata; class Chondrichthyes; order Orectolobiformes; family Hemiscylliidae; genus Chiloscyllium; species Chiloscyllium punctatum. The sequence continues at coordinate 35,856 of NW_027309974.1, read as the reverse complement.
TGTGTTTCTGTCTCTCTCTCTGTGTCTGTATATGTGCGTCTATCTGTGTTTCTCTCTCTGTGTGTGTGTGTCTGTATATGTGTGTCTATCTGTGTTTCTGTCTCTCTCTCTCTGTGTCTGTATATGTGGGTCTATCTGTGTTTCTGTCTCTCTCTCTGTGTCTGTATATGTGTGTCTATCTGTGTTTCTGTCTCTGTCTCTGTGTCTGTATATGTGTGTCTATCTGTGTTTCTGTCTCTCTCTCTCTGTGTGTCTGTATATGTGTGTCTATCTGTGTTTCTGTCTCTGTCTCTATGTCTGTATATGTGCGTCTATCTGTGTTTCTGTCTCTCTCTCTCTCTCTGTCTGTATATGTGTGTCTGTCTGTGTTTCTGTCTCTCTCTCTCTGTGTCTGTATATGTGTGTCTATCTGTGTTTCTGTCTCTCTCTGTGTCTGTATATGTGTGTCTGTCTGTGTTTCTGTCTCTCTCTCTGTGTCTGTATATGTGTGTCTATCTGTGTTTCTGTCTCTCTCTGTGTCTGTATAATGTGTGTCTATCTGTGTTTCTGTCTCTCTCTGTGTCTGTATATGTGTGTCTATCTGTGTTTCTCTCTCTCTCTGTGTCTGTATATGTGTGTCTATCTGTGTTTCTGTCTCTCTCTCTGTGTCTGTATATGTGCGTCTCTCTGTGTTTCTGTCTCTCTCTCTGTGTCTGTGTATGTGTGTCTATCTGTGTTTCTGTCTCTCTCTCTGTGTCTGTGTATGTGTGTCTATCTGTGTTTCTGTCTCTCTCTCTGTGTCTGTATATGTGTGTCTATCTGTGTTTCTGTCTCTCTCTGTGTCTGTATATGTGTGTCTATCTGTGTTTCTGTCTCTCTCTCTCTCTCTGTCTGTATATGTGTGTCTATCTGTGTTTCTGTCTCTCTCTCTGTGTCTGTATATGTGTGTCTGTCTGTGTTTCTGTCTCTCTCTCTGTGTCTGTATATGTGTGTCTGTCTGTGTTTCTGTCTCTCTCTGTGTCTGTATATGTGTGTCTATCTGTGTTTCTGTCTCTCTCTCTCTCTGTGTCTGTATATGTGTGTCTATCTGTGTTTCTGTCTCTCTCTCTGTGTCTGTATATGTGCGTCTATCTGTGTTTCTGTCTCTCTCTCTGTGTCTGTGTATGTGTGTCTATCTGTGTTTCTGTCTCTCTCTCTGTGTCTGTGTATGTGTGTCTATCTGTGTTTCTGTCTCTCTCTCTGTGTCTGTATATGTGTGTCTATCTGTGTTTATGTCTCTCTCTGTGTCTGTATATGTGGGTCTATCTGTGTTTCTGTCTCTCTCTCTCTCTCTGTCTGTATATGTGTGTCTATCTGTGTCTCTCTCTCTCTCTCTGTCTGTCTGTATATGTGTGTCTATCTGTGTTTCTTTCTCTCTCTGTGTCTGTATATGTGTGTCTATCTGTGTTTCTGTCTCTCTCTCTGTGTCTGAAATATGTGTGTCTATCTGTGTTTCTGTCTCTGTCTCTGTGTCTGTATATGTGTGTCTATCTGTGTTTCTGTCTCTCTGTGTCTGCATATGTGTGTCTATCTGTGTTTCTGTCTCTCTCTCTGTGTCTGAAATATGTGTGTCTATCTGTATTTCTGTCTCTGTCTCTGTGTCTGTATATGTGTGTCTATCTGTGTTTCTGTCTCTCTCTCTCTGTGTCTGTATATGTGTGTCTATCTGTGTTTCTGTCTCTCTCTCTGTGTCTGTATATGTGTGTCTATCTGTGTTTCTGTCTCTCTCTCTCTCTGTGTCTGTATATGTGTGTCTATCTGTGTTTCTGTCTCTCTCTCTCTCTGTGTCTGTATAGGTGTGTCTATCTGTGTTTCTCTCTCTCTCTCTGTGTCTGTATATGTGTGTCTATCTGTATTTCTGTCTCTCTGTGTCTGCATATGTGTGTCTATCTGTGTTTCTGTCTCTCTGTGTCTGCATATGTGTGTCTATCTGTGTTTCTGTCTCTCTCTGTGCCTGTATATGTGTGTCTATCTGTGTTTCTGTCTCTCTCTGTGTCTGTATATGTGTGTCTGTCTGTGTTTCTGTCTCTCTCTGTGTCTGTATATGTGTGTCTATTTGTGTTTCTGTCTCTCTCTCTGTGTCTGTATATGTGTGTCTATCTGTGTTTCTGTCTCTCTCTCTGTGTCTGTATATGTGTGTCTATCTGTATTTCTCTCTCTCTGTGTCTGCATATGTGTGTCTATCTGTGTTTCTGTCTCTCTGTGTCTGCATATGTGTGTCTATCTATGTTTCTGTCTCTCTCCCTGTGTCTGTATATGTGTCTATCTGTGTTTCTGTCTCTCTCTCCGTGTCTGTATATGTGTGTCTATCTGTGTTTCTGTCTCTCTCTCTGTGTCTGTATATGTGTGTCTATCTGTGTTTCTGTCTCTCTCTCTCTCTCTGTGTCTGTATATGTGTGTCTGTCTGTGTTTTTCTCTCTCTCTGTGTCTGTATATGTGTGTCTATCTGTGTTTCTGTCTCTCTCTCTGTGTCTGTATATGTGCTTCTATCTGTGTTTCTGTCTCTCTCTCTGTGTCTGTGTATGTGTGTCTATCTGTGTTTCTGTCTCTCTCTCTGTGTCTGTATATGTGTGTCTATCTGTGTTTCTGTCTCTCTCTGTGTCTGTATATGTGTGTCTATCTGTGTTTCTGTCTCTCTCTCTGTGTCTGTATATGTGTGTCTATCTGTGTTTCTGTCTCTCTCTGTGTCTTTATATGTGTGTCTATCTGTGTTTCTGTCTCTCTGTCTCTCTGTGTCTGTATATGTGTGTCTATCTGTGTTTCTGTCTCTCTCTCTGTGTCTGTATATGTGTGTCTATCTGTGTTTCTGTCTCTCTCTCTGTGTCTGTATATGTGTGTCTGTCTGTGTTTCTGTCTCTCTCTCTGTGTCTGTATATGTGTGTCTGTCTGTGTTTCTGTCTCTCTCTGTGTCTGTATATGTGTGTCTATCTGTGTTTCTGTCTCTCTCTCTGTGTCTGTATATGTGTGTCTATCTGTGTTTATGTCTCTCTCTGTGTCTGTATATGTGTGTCTATCTGTGTTTCTGTCTCTGTCTCTCTCTCTGTCTGTATATGTGTGTCTATCTGTGTTTCTGTCTCTCTCTGTGTCTGTATATGTGTGTCTATCTGTGTCTCTCTCTCTCTCTCTGTCTGTATATGTGTGTCTATCTGTGTTTCTGTCTCTCTCTGTGTCTGTATATGTGTGTCTATCTGTGTTTCTGTCTCTCTCTCTGTGTCTGAAATATGTGTGTCTATCTGTGTTTCTGTCTCTGTCTCTATGTCTGTATATGTGTGTCTATCTGTGTTTCTGTCTCTCCCTCTGTGTCTGTATATGTGTGTCTATCTGTGTTTCTGTCTCTCTCTCTCTGTGTCTGTATATGTGTGTCTATCTGTGTTTCCGTCTCTCTGTGTCTGCATATGTGTGTCTATCTGTGTTTCTGTCTCTCTCTCTGTGTCAGTATATGTGTGTCTCTCTGTGTTTCTCTCTCTCTCTGTGTCTGTATATGTGTGTCTATCTGTGTTTCTGTCTCTCTCTCTGTGTCTGTATATGTGTGTCTATCTGTATTTCTGTCTCTGTCTCTGTGTCTGTATATGTGTGTCTATCTGTGTTTCTGTCTCTCTCTCTCTGTGTCTGTATATGTGTGTCTATCTGTGTTTCTGTCTCTCTCTCTCTCTGTGTCTGTATATGTGTGTCTATCTGTGTTTCTGTCTCTCTCTCTCTCTGTGTCTGTATAGGTGTGTCTATCTGTGTTTCTGTCTCTGTCTCTGTGTCTGTATATGTGTGTCTATCTGTGTTTCTGTCTCTCTCTCTGTGTCTGAAATATGTGTGTCTATCTGTGTTTCTGTCTCTGTCTCTATGTCTGTATATGTGTGTCTATCTGTGTTTCTGTCTCTCCCTCTGTGTCTGTATATGTGTGTCTATCTGTGTTTCTGTCTCTCTCTCTCTGTGTCTGTATATGTGTGTCTATCTGTGTTTCCGTCTCTCTGTGTCTGCATATGTGTGTCTATCTGTGTTACTGTCTCTCTCTCTGTGTCTGAAATATGTGTGTCTATCTGTATTTCTGTCTCTGTCTCTGTGTCTGTATATGTGTGTCTATCTGTGTTTCTGTCTCTCCCTCTGTGTCTGTATATGTGTGTCTATCTGTGTTTCTGTCTCTCTCTCTCTGTGTCTGTATATGTGTGTCTATCTGTGTTTCCGTCTCTCTGTGTCTGCATATGTGTGTCTATCTGTGTTTCTGTCTCTCTCTCTCTCTGTGTCTGTATATGTGTGTCTATCTGTGTTTCTGTCTCTCTCTCTCTGTGTCTGTATATGTGTGTCTATCTGTGTTTCTGTCTCTCTCTCTGTGTCTGTATATGTGTGTCTATCTGAGTTTCTCTCTCTCTCTCTGTGTCTGTATATGTGTGTCTATCTGTATTTCTCTCTCTCTGTGTCTGCATATGTGTGTCTATCTGTGTTTCTGTCTCTCTCTGTGTCTGTATATGTGTGTCTATCTGTGTTTCTGTCTCTCTCTCTCTCTGTGTCTGTATATGTGTGTCTATCTGTGTTTCTGTCTCTCTCTCTGTGTCTGTATATGTGCGTCTATCTGTGTTTCTGTCTCTCTCTCTGTGTCTGTGTATGTGTGTCTATCTGTGTTTCTGTCTCTCTCTCTGTGTCTGTACATGTGTGTCTATCTGTGTTTCTGTCTCTCTCTCTGTGTCTGTGTATGTGTGTCTATCTGTGTTTCTGTCTCTCTCTCTGTGTCTGTATATGTGTGTCTATCTGTGTTTATGTCTCTCTCTGTGTCTGTATATGTGTGTCTATCTGTGTTTCTGTCTCTCTCTCTCTCTCTGTCTGTATATGTGTGTCTATCTGTGTTTCTGTCTCTCTCTGTGTCTGTATATGTGTGTCTATCTGTGTCTCTCTCTCTCTCTGTGTCTGTATATGTGTGTCTATCTGTATTTCTCTCTCTCTCTCTGTGTCTGTATATGTGTGTCTATCTGTGTTTCTGTCTCTCTCTCTGTGTCTGAAATATGTGTGTCTATCTGTGTTTCTGTCTCTGTCTCTGTGTCTGTATATGTGTGTCTATCTGTGTTTCCGTCTTTCTCTCTCTGTGTCTGTATATGTGTGTCTATCTGTGTTTCCGTCTTTCTCTCTCTGTGTCTGTATATGTGTGTCTATCTGTGTTTCTGTCTCTCTCTCTGTGTCTGTATATGTGTGTCTATCTGTGTTTCTGTCTCTCTCTCTGTGTCTGAAATATGTGTGTCTATCTGTATTTCTGTCTCTGTCTCTGTGTCTGTATATGTGTGTCTATCTGTGTTTCTGTCTCTCTCTCTCTGTGTCTGTATATGTGTGTCTATCTGTGTTTCTGTCTCTCTCTCTGTGTCTGTATATGTGTGTCTATCTGTGTTTCTGTCTCTCTCGCTCTCTGTGTCTGTATAGGTGTGTCTATCTGTGTTTCTCTCTCTCTCTCTGTGTCTGTATATGTGTGTCTATCTGTGTTTCTGTCTCTCTGTGTCTGCATATGTGTGTCTATCTGTGTTTCTGTCTCTCTGTGTCTGCATATGTGTGTCTATCTGTGTTTCTGTCTCTCTCTGTGCCTGTATATGTGTGTCTATCTGTGTTTCTGTCTCTCTCTCTGTGTCTGTATATGTGTGTCTATCTGTATTTCTCTCTCTCTGTGTCTGCATATGTGTGTCTATCTGTGTTTCTGTCTCTCTGTGTCTGCATATGTGTGTCTATCTATGTTTCTGTCTCTCTCTCTGTGTCTGTATATGTGTCTATCTGTGTTTCTGTCTCTCTCTCTGTGTCTGTATATGTGTGTCTATCTGTGTTTCTGTCACTCTGTATCTGTATATGTGTGTCTATCTGTGTTTCTGTCTCTCTCTCTCCGTGACTGTATATGTGTGTCTGTCTGTGTTTTTCTCTCTCTCTGTGTCTGTATATGTGTGTCTATCTGTGTTTCTGTCTCTCTCTCTGTGTCTGTATATGTGTCTATCTGTGTTTCTGTCTCTCTCTGTGTGTCTGTATATGTGTGTCTATCTGTGTTTCTGTCTCTCTCTCTGTGTCTGTGTATGTGTGTCTATCTGTGTTTCTGTCTCTCTCTCTGTGTCTGTATATGTGTGTCTATCTGTGTTTCTGTCTCTCTCTGTGTCTGTATATGTGTGTCTATCTGTGTTTCTGTCTCTCTCTCTGTGTCTGTATATGTGTGTCTATCTGTGTTTCTGTCTCTCTCTCTGTGTCTGTATATGTGTGTCTATCTGTGTTTCTGTCTCTCTCTGTGTCTGTATATGTGTGTCTATCTGTGTTTCTGTCTCTCTGTCTCTCTGTGTCTGTATATGTGTGTCTATCTGTGTTTCTGTCTCTCTCTCTGTGTCTGTATATGTGTGTCTGTCTGTGTTTCTGTCTCTCTCTCTGTGTCTGTATATGTGTGTCTATCTGTGTTTCTGTCTCTCTCTCTCTCTGTGACTGTATATGTGTGTCTATCTGTGTTTCTGTCTTTCTCTCTGTGTCTGTATATGTGCGTCTATCTGTGTTTCTGTCTCTCTCTCTGTGTCTGTGTATGTGTGTCTATCTGTGTTTCTGTCTCTCTCTCTGTGTCTGTATATGTGTGTCTATCTGTGTTTCTGTCTCTCTCTCTGTGTCTGTATATGTGTGTCTATCTGTGTTTCTGTCTCTCTCTGTGTCTGTATATGTGTGTCTATCTGTGTTTCTGTCTCTCTCTCTCTCTCTGTCTGTATATGTGTGTCTATCTGTGTTTCTGTCTCTCTCTCTGTGTCTGTATATGTGTGTCTGTCTGTGTTTCTGTCTCTCTCTCTGTGTCTGTATATGTGTGTCTGTCTGTGTTTCTGTCTCTCTCTGTGTCTGTATATGTGTGTCTATCTGTGTTTCTGTCTCTCTCTCTCTCTCTGTGTCTGTATATGTGTGTCTATCTGTGTTTCTGTCTCTCTCTCTCTGTGTCTGTATATGTGCGTCTATCTGTGTTTCTGTCTCTCTCTCTGTGTCTGTGTATGTGTGTCTATCTGTGTTTCTGTCTCTCTCTCTGTGTCTGTATATGTGTGTCTATCTGTGTTTCTGTCTCTCTCTCTGTGTCTGTGTATGTGTGTCTATCTGTGTTTCTGTCTCTCTCTCTGTGTCTGTATATGTGTGTCTATCTGTGTTTATGTCTCTCTCTGTGTCTGTATATGTGTGTCTATCTGTGTTTCTGTCTCTCTCTCTCTCTCTGTCTGTATATGTGTGTCTATCTGTGTTTCTGTCTCTCTCTGTGTCTGTATATGTGTGTCTATCTGTGTTTCTGTCTCTCTCTCTGTGTCTGAAATATGTGTGTCTATCTGTGTTTCTGTCTCTGTCTCTATGTCTGTATATGTGTGTCTATCTGTGTTTCTGTCTCTCCCTCTGTGTCTGTATATGTGTGTCTATCTGTGTTTCTGTCTCTCTCTCTCTGTGTCTGTATATGTGTGTCTATCTGTGTTTCCGTCTCTCTGTGTCTGCATATGTGTGTCTATCTGTGTTTCTGTCTCTCTCTCTGTGTCTGAAATATGTGTGTCTATCTGTGTTTCTCTCTCTCTCTGTGTGTCTGTATATGTGTGTCTATCTGTGTTTCTGTCTCTCTCTGTGTCTGTATATGTGTGTCTATCTGTGTTTCTGTCTCTCTCTCTGTGTATGAATATGTGTGTCTATCTGTATTTCTCTCTCTGTGTCTGCATATGTGTGTCTATCTGTGTTTCTGTCTCTCTGTGTCTGTATATGTGTGTCTATCTATGTTTCTGTCTCTCTCTCTGTGTCTGTATATGTGTCTATCTGTGTTTCTGTCTCTCTCTCTGTGTCTGTATATGTGTGTCTATCTGTGTTTCTGTCTCTCTCTCTGTGTCAGTATATGTGTCTATCTGTGTTTCTGTCTCTCTCTGTATCTGTATATGTGTGTCTATCTGTGTTTTTCTCTCTCTCTGTGTCTGTATATGTGTGTCTATCTGTGTTTCTGTCTCTCTCTCTGTGTCTGTATATGTGGGTCTATCTGTGTTTCTGTCTCTCTCTCTCTGTGTCTGTATATGTGTGTCTATCTGTGTTTATGTCTCTCTCTGTGTCTGTATATGTGTGTCTATCTGTGTTTCTGTCTCTCTCTCTGTGTCTGTATATGTGTGTCTATCTGTATTTCTCTCTCTCTGTGTCTGCATATGTGTGTCTATCTGTGTTTCTGTCTCTCTGTGTCTGCATATGTGTGTCTATCTATGTTTCTGTCTCTCTCTCTGTGTCTGTATATGTGTCTATCTGTGTTTCTGTCTCTCTCTCTGTGTCTGTATATGTGTGTCTATCTGTGTTTCTCTCTCTCCGTGTCTGTATATGTGCGTCTATCTGTGTTTTTCTCTCTCTCTGTATCTGTATATGTGTGTCTATCTGTGTTTCTGTCTCTCTCTCTGTTTCTGTATATGTGTGTCTATCTGTGTTTCTGTCTCTCTCTCTGTGTCTGTATATGTGTGTCTATCAGTGTTTCTGTCTCTCTCTCTGTGTCTGTATATGTGTGTCTATCTGTGTTTCTGTCTCTCTCTCTGTGTCTGTATATGTGTGTCTATCTGTGTTTCTGTCTCTGTCTCTGTGTCTGTATATGTGTCTATCTGTGTTTCTGTCTCTCTGTATCTGTATATGTGTGTCTATCTGTGTTTCTGTCTCTCTCTCTCCGTGTCTGTATATGTATGTCTATCTGTGTTTCTGTCTCTCTCTCTGTGTCTGTATATGTGTGTCTATCTGTGTTTCTGTCTCTGTCTCTGTGTCTGTATATGTGTCTATCTGTGTTTCTGTCTCTCTGTATCTGTATATGTGTGTCTATCTGTGTTTCTTTCTCTCTGTCCGTGTCTGTATATGTGTGTCTATCTGTGTTTCTGTCTCTCTCTCTGTGTCTGTATATGTGTGTCTATCTGTGTTTATGTCACTCTCTGTGTCTGTATATGTGTGTCTATCTGCGTTTCTGTCTCTCTCTCTCTCTGTATCTTTATATGTGTGTCTATCTGTGTTTCTGTCTCTCTCTGTGTCTGTATATGTGTGTCTATCTGTGTTTCTGTCTCTCTCTCTGTGCTTGTATATGTGTGTCTATCTGTGTTTCTGTCTCTCTCTGTGTCTGTATATGTGTGTCTATCTGTGTTTCTGTCTCTCTCTCTGTGTCTGTATATGTGTGTCTATCTGTGTTTCTGTCTCTCTCTCTGTGTCTGTATATGTGTGTCTATCTGTGTTTCTGTCTCTCTCTCTCTGTGCCTGTAAATGTGTGTCTATCTGTGTTTCTGTCTCTCTCTGTGTCTGTATATGTGTGTCTATCTGTGTTTCTGTCTGTCTCTCTCTGTGTCTGTATATGTGGGTCTATCTGTGTTTCTGTCTCTCTCTGTGTCTGTATATGTGTGTCTATCTGTGTTTCTGTCTCTCTCTCTGTGTCTGTATATGTGTGTCTATCTGTGTTTCTGTCTGTCTTTCTCTGTGTCTGTATATGTGTGTCTATCTGTGTTTCTGTCTCTCTCTCTGTCTGTATATGTGTGTCTATCTGTATTTCTGTCTCTCTCTCTCTGTGTCTGTATATGTGTGTCTATCTGTGTTTCTGTCTCTCTCTGTGTCTGTATATGTGTGTCTATCTGTGTTTCTGTCTCTCTCTCTCTCTCTGTCTGTATATGTGTGTCTATCTGTGTTTCTGTCTCACTCTCTGTGTCTGTATATGTGTGTCTATCTGTGTTTCTGTCTCTGTGTGTCTGTATATGTGTGTCTATATGTGTTTCTGTCTCTCTCTCTGTGTCTGTATATGTGTGTCTATCTGTGTTTCTGTCTCTCTCTCGCTGTGTCTGTATATGTGTGTCTATCTGTGTTTATGTCTCTCTCTGTCTCTGTGTCAGTATATGTGTGTCTATCTGTGTTTCTGTCTCTCTCTGTGTCTGTATATGTGTGTCTATCTGTGTTTCTGTCTCTCTCTCTGTGTGTCTGTATATGTGTGTCTATCTGTGTTTCCATCTGTCTCTCTGTGTCTGTATATGTGTGTCTATCTGTGTTTCTGTCTCTCTCTCTCTGTGTCTGTATATGTGTGTCTATCTGTGTTTATGTCTCTCTCTGTCTCTGTGTCAGTATATGTGTGTCTATCTGTGTTTCTGTCTCTGTCTGTCTGTGTCTATATATGTGTGTCTATCTGTGTTTCTGTCTCTCTCTCTCTGTGTCTGTATATGTGTGTCTATCTGTGTTTCTGTCTCTCTCTGTGTCTGAATATGTGTGTCTATCTGTGTTTCTGTCTCGCCCTCTGTATCTGTATATGTGTGTCTATCTGTGTTTCTGTCTTTCTCTCTGTGTCTGTATATGTGTGTCTATCTGTGTTTCTGTCTCTCTCTGTGTCTGTATATGTGTGTCTATCTGTGTTTCTCTCTCTCTCTCTGTGTCTGTATATGTGTGTCTATCTGTGTTTCTGTCTCTCTCTGTGTCTGTATATGTTTGTCTATCTGTGTTTCTGTCTCTCTCTCTGTCTGTATATGTGTGTCTATCTGTGTTTCTGTCTCTCTCTCTGTATCTGTATATGTGTGTCTATCTGTGTTTCTGTCTCTCTCTCTGTCTGTATATGTGTGTCTATCTGTGTTTCTCTCTCTCTCTCTCTGTGTCTGTATATGTGTGTCTATCTGTGTTTCTGTCTCTCTCTGTGTCTGTATATGTGTCTATCTGTGTTTCTGTCTCTCTCTCTCTGTGTCTGTTTATGTGTGTCTATCTGTGTTTCTGTCTCTCTCTCTCTGTGTCTGTATATGTGTGTCTATCTGTGTTTCTGTCTCTCTCTCTGTGTCTGTATATGTGTGTCTATCTGTGTTTCTGTCTCTCTCTCTGTGTCTGTATATGTGTGTCTATCTGTGTTTCTCTCTCTCTCTGTGTCTGTATATGTGTGTCTATCTGTGTTTCTGTCTCTCTCTGTGTCTGTATATGTGTGTCTATCTGTGTTTCTGTCTCTCTCTCTGTGTCTGTATATGTGTGTCTATCTGTGTTTCTGTCTGTCTCTCTCTGTGTCTGTATATGTGTGTCTATCTGGGTTTCTGTCTCTCTCTCTCTCTGTGTCTGTATATGTGTGTCTATCTGTGTTTCTGTCTCTCTCTGTGTCTGTATATGTGTGTCTATCTGTGTTTCTGTCTCTCTCTCTCTCTCTGTCTGTATATGTGTGTCTATCTGTGTTTCTGTCTCACTCTCTGTGTCTGTACATGTGTGTCTATCTGTGTTTCTGTCTCTGTGTGTCTGTATATGTGTGTCTATATGTGTTTCTGTCTCTCTCTCTGTGTCTGTATATGTGTGTCTATCTGTGTTTCTGTCTCTCTCTCGCTGTGTCTGTATATGTGTGTCTATCTGTGTTTATGTCTCTCTCTGTCTCTGTGTCAGTATATGTGTGTCTATCTGTGTTTCTGTCTCTCTCTGTGTCTGTATATGTGTGTCTATCTGTGTTTCTGTCTCTCTCTCTGTGTGTCTGTATATGTGTGTCTATCTGTGTTTCCATCTGTCTCTCTGTGTCTGTATATGTGTGTCTATCTGTGTTTCTGTCTCTCTCTCTCTGTGTCTGTATATGTGTGTCTATCTGTGTTTATGTCTCTCTCTGTCTCTGTGTCAGTATATGTGTGTCTATCTGTGTTTCTGTCTCTGTCTGTCTGTGTCTATATATGTGTGTCTATCTGTGTTTCTGTCTCTCTCTCTCTGTGTCTGTATATGTGTGTCTATCTGTGTTTCTGTCTCTCTCTGTGTCTGAATATGTGTGTCTATCTGTGTTTCTGTCTCGCCCTCTGTATCTGTATATGTGTGTCTATCTGTGTTTCTGTCTTTCTCTCTGTGTCTGTATATGTGTGTCTATCTGTGTTTCTGTCTCTCTCTGTGTCTGTATATGTTTGTCTATCTGTGTTTCTCTCTCTCTCTCTGTGTCTGTATATGTGTGTCTATCTGTGTTTCTGTCTCTCTCTGTGTCTGTATATGTTTGTCTATCTGTGTTTCTGTCTCTCTCTCTGTCTGTATATGTGTGTCTATCTGTGTTTCTGTCTCTCTCTCTGTGTCTGTATATGTGTGTCTATCTGTGTTTCTGTCTCTCTCTCTGTGTCTGTATATGTGTGTCTATCTGTGTTTCTGTCTCTCTCTCTGTGTCTGTATATGTGTGTCTATCTGTGTTTCTGTCTCTCTCTCTGTCTGTATATGTGTGTCTATCTGTGTTTCTCTCTCTCTCTCTCTGTGTCTGTATATGTGTGTCTATCTGTGTTTCTGTCTCTCTCTGTGTCTGTATATGTGTGTCTATCTGTGTTTCTGTCTCTCTCTCTGTGTCTGTATATGTGTGTCTATCTGTGTTTCTGTCTCTCTCTCTGTGTCTGTATATGTGTGTCTATCTGTGTTTCTCTCTCTCTCCGGGTCTGTATATGTGTGTCTATCTGTGTTTCTGTCTCTCTCTGTGTCTGTATATGTGTGTCTATCTGTGTTTCTGTCTCTCTCTCTGTGTCTGTATATGTGTGTCTATCTGGGTTTCTGTCTCTCTCTCTCTGTGTCTGTATATGTGTGTCTATCTGGGTTTCTGTCTCTCTCCCTCTCTGTGTCTGTATATGTGTGTCTATCTGTGTTTCTGTCTGTCTCTCTCTGTGTCTGTATATGTGTGTCTATCTGTGTTTCTGTCTCTCTCTCTCTGTGTCTGTATATGTGTGTCTATCTGTATTTCTGTCTCTCTCTCTCTGTCTGTATATGTGTGTCTATCTGTGTTTCTGTCTCGCCCTCTGTGGCTGTATATGTGTGTCTATCTGTGTTTCTGTCTCGCCCTCTGTGTCTGTACATGTGTGTCTATCTGTGTTTCTGTCTCTCTCTGTGTCTGTATATGTGTGTCTGTCTGTGTTTCTGTCTCTCTCTCTGTGTCTGTATATGTGTGTCTATCTGTGTTTCTGTCTCTCTCTGTGTCTGTATATGTGTCTATCTGTGTTTCTGTCTCTCTCTATCTGTGTCTGTATATGTGTGTCTATCTGTGTTTCTGTCTCTCACTCTGTGTCTGTAGACGTGTGTCTATCTGTGTTTCTGTCTGTCTCTCTCTGTGTCTGTATATGTGTGTCTATCTGTGTTTCTGTCTGTCTCTCTCTGTGTCTGTATATGTGTGTCTATCTGTGTTTCTGTCTCTCTCTCTGTGTCTGTATATGTGCGTCTATCTGTGTTTCTGTCTCTCTCTGTGTCTGTATATCTGGGTCTATCTGTGTTTCAGCCTCTCTCTCTCTCTCTGTGTGTCTGTATATGTGTGTCTCCCTGTGTTTCTGTCTCTCTCTCTGAGTCTGTATATGTGTGTCTCCCAGTGTTTCTGTCTCTCTCTCTGTGTCTGTATATGTGTGTCTATCTGTGTTTCTGTCTCTCTCTCTGTGTCTGTATATGTGTGTCTATCTGGGTTTCTGTCTCTCTCTCTCTCTGTCTGTATATGTGTGTCTATCTGTGTTTCTGTCTCTCTCTCTCTCTGTGTCTATATATGTGTGTCTATCTGTGTTTCTGTCTCTCTCTCTCTCTGTGTCTGTATAGGTGTGTCTATCTGTGTTTCTCTCTCTCTCTCTGTGTCTGTATATGTGTGTCTATCTGTATTTCTCTCTCTCTGTGTCTGCATATGTGTGTCTATCTGTGTTTCTGTCTCTCTCTGTGTCTGTATATGTGTGTCTATCTGTGTTTCTGTCTCTCTCTCTGTGTATGAATATGTGTGTCTATCTGTATTTCTCTCTCTCTGTGTCTGCATATGTGTGTCTATCTGTGTTTCTGTCTCTCTGTGTCTGTATATGTGTGTCTATCTATGTTTCTGTCTCTCTCTCTGTGTCTGTATATGTGTCTATCTGTGTTTCTGTCTCTCTCTCTGTGTCTGTATATGTGTGTCTATCTGTGTTTCTGTCTCTCTCTCTGTGTCAGTATATGTGTCTATCTGTGTTTCTGTCTCTCTCTGTATCTGTATATGTGTGTCTATCTGTGTTTTTCTCTCTCTCTGTGTCTGTATATGTGTGTCTATCTGTGTTTCTGTCTCTCTCTCTGTGTCTGTATATGTGGGTCTATCTGTGTTTCTGTCTCTCTCTCTCTGTGTCTGTATATGTGTGTCTATCTGTGTTTATGTCTCTCTCTGTGTCTGTATATGTGTGTCTATCTGTGTTTCTGTCTCTCTCTCTGTGTCTGTATATGTGTGTCTATCTGTATTTCTCTCTCTCTGTGTCTGCATATGTGTGTCTATCTGTGTTTCTGTCTCTCTGTGTCTGCATATGTGTGTCTATCTATGTTTCTGTCTCTCTCTCTGTGTCTGTATATGTGTCTATCTGTGTTTCTGTCTCTCTCTCTGTGTCTGTATATGTGTGTCTATCTGTGTTTCTCTCTCTCCGTGTCTGTATATGTGCGTCTATCTGTGTTTTTCTCTCTCTCTGTATCTGTATATGTGTGTCTATCTGTGTTTCTGTCTCTCTCTCTGTTTCTGTATATGTGTGTCTATCTGTGTTTCTGTCTCTCTCTCTGTGTCTGTATATGTGTGTCTATCAGTGTTTCTGTCTCTCTCTCTGTGTCTGTATATGTGTGTCTATCTGTGTTTCTGTCTCTCTCTCTGTGTCTGTATATGTGTGTCTATCTGTGTTTCTGTCTCTGTCTCTGTGTCTGTATATGTGTCGATCTGTGTTTCTGTCTCTCTGTATCTGTATATGTGTGTCTATCTGTGTTTCTGTCTCTCTCTCTCTGTGTCTGTATATGTGTGTCTATCTGTGTTTCTGTCTCTCTCTCTGTGTCTGTATATGTGTGTCTATCTGTGTTTCTGTCTCTGTCTCTGTGTCTGTATATGTGTCTATCTGTGTTTCTGTCTCTCTGTATCTGTATATGTGTGTCTATCTGTGTTTCTTTCTCTCTGTCCGTGTCTGTATATGTGTGTCTATCTGTGTTTCTGTCTCTCTCTCTGTGTCTGTATATGTGTGTCTATCTGTGTTTATGTCACTCTCTGTGTCTGTATATGTGTGTCTATCTGCGTTTCTGTCTCTCTCTCTCTCTGTATCTTTATATGTGTGTCTATCTGTGTTTCTGTCTCTCTCTGTGTCTGTATATGTGTGTCTATCTGTGTTTCTGTCTCTCTCTCTGTGCTTGTATATGTGTGTCTATCTGTGTTTCTGTCTCTCTCTGTGTCTGTATATGTGTGTCTATCTGTGTTTCTGTCTCTCTCTCTGTGTCTGTATATGTGTGTCTATCTGTGTTTCTGTCTCTCTCTCTGTGTCTGTATATGTGTGTCTATCTGTGTTTCTGTCTCTCTCTCTCTGTGCCTGTAAATGTGTGTCTATCTGTGTTTCTGTCTCTCTCTGTGTCTGTATATGTGTGTCTATCTGTGTTTCTGTCTGTCTCTCTCTGTGTCTGTATATGTGGGTCTATCTGTGTTTCTGTCTCTCTCTGTGTCTGTATTCGTGTGTCTATCTGTGTTTCTGTCTCTGTGTGTCTGTATATGTGTGTCTATCTGTGTTTCTGTCTCTCTCTCTGTGTCTGTATATGTGCGTCTCTCTGTGTTTCTGTCTCTCTCTCTGTGTCTGTGTATGTGTGTCTATCTGTGTTTCTCTCTCTCTCTCTGTGTCTGTATATGTGTGTCTATCTGTGTTTCTGTCTCTCTCTCTGTGTCTGTATATGTGTGTCTATCTGTGTTTCTGTCTGTCTTTCTCTGTGTCTGTATATGTGTGTCTATCTGTGTTTCTGTCTCTCTCTCTGTCTGTATATGTGTGTCTATCTGTGTTTCTGTCTCTCTCTCTGTATCTGTATATGTGTGTCTATCTGTATTTCTGTCTCTCTCTCTCTGTGTCTGTATATGTGTGTCTATCTGTGTTTCTGTCTCTCTCTCTGTATCTGTATATGTGTGTCTATCTGTGTTTCTGTCTCTCTCTCTGTTGTATATGTGTGTCTATCTGTGTTTCTGTCTCTCTCTCTGTATCTGTATATGTGTGTCTATCTGTATTTCTGTCTCTCTCTCTCTGTGTCTGTATATGTGTGTCTATCTGTGTTTCTGTCTCTCTCTCTGTATCTGTATATGTGTGTCTATCTGTATTTCTGTCTCTCTCTCTCTGTGTCTGTATATGTGCGTCTATCTGTGTTTCTGTCTCTCTCTCTGTGTCTGTATATGTGTGTCTATCTGTGTTTCTGTCTCTCTCTGTGTCTGTATATGTGTGTCTATCTGTGTTTCTGTCTCTCTCTCTCTCTCTGTCTGTATATGTGTGTCTATCTGTGTTTCTGTCTCACTCTCTGTGTCTGTATATGTGTGTCTATCTGTGTTTCTGTCTCTGTGTGTCTGTATATGTGTGTCTATATGTGTTTCTGTCTCTCTCTCTGTGTCTGTATATGTGTGTCTATCTGTGTTTCTGTCTCTCTCTCGCTGTGTCTGTATATGTGTGTCTATCTGTGTTTATGTCTCTCTCTGTCTCTGTGTCAGTATATGTGTGTCTATCTGTGTTTCTGTCTCTCTCTGTGTCTGTATATGTGTGTCTATCTGTGTTTCTGTCTCTCTCTCTGTGTGTCTGTATATGTGTGTCTATCTGTGTTTCCATCTGTCTCTCTGTGTCTGTATATGTGTGTCTATCTGTGTTTCTGTCTCTCTCTCTCTGTGTCTGTATATGTGTGTCTATCTGTGTTTATGTCTCTCTCTGTCTCTGTGTCAGTATATGTGTGTCTATCTGTGTTTCTGTCTCTGTCTGTCTGTGTCTATATATGTGTGTCTATCTGTGTTTCTGTCTCTCTCTCTGTGTCTGTATATGTGTGTCTATCTGTGTTTCTGTCTCTCTCTCTGTGTCTGTATATGTGTGTCTATCTGTGTTTCTGTCTCTCTCTGTGTCTGTATATGTGTGTCTATCTGTGTTTCTGTCTCTCTCTCTGTGTCTGTATATGTGTGTCTATCTGTGTTTCTGTCTGTCTCTCTCTGTGTCTGTATATGTGTGTCTATCTGGGTTTCTGTCTCTCTCCCTCTCTGTGTCTGTATATGTGTGTCTATCTGTGTTTCTGTCTGTCTCTCTCTGTGTCTGTATATGTGTGTCTATCTGTGTTTCTGTCTCTCTCTCTCTGTGTCTGTATATGTGTGTCTATCTGTATTTCTGTCTCTCTCTCTCTGTCTGTATATGTGTGTCTATCTGTGTTTCTGTCTCGCCCTCTGTGGCTGTATATGTGTGTCTATCTGTGTTTCTGTCTCGCCCTCTGTGTCTGTACATGTGTGTCTATCTGTGTTTCTGTCTCTCTCTGTGTCTGTATATGTGTGTCTGTCTGTGTTTCTGTCTCTCTCTCTGTGTCTGTATATGTGTGTCTATCTGTGTTTCTGTCTCTCTCTGTGTCTGTATATGTGTCTATCTGTGTTTCTGTCTCTCTCTCTCTGTGTCTGTATATGTGTGTCTATCTGTGTTTCTGTCTCTCACTCTGTGTCTGTAGACGTGTGTCTATCTGTGTTTCTGTCTGTCTCTCTCTGTGTCTGTATATGTGTGTCTATCTGTGTTTCTGTCTGTCTCTCTCTGTGTCTGTATATGTGTGTCTATCTGTGTTTCTGTCTCTCTCTCTGTGTCTGTATATGTGCGTCTATCTGTGTTTCTGTCTCTCTCTGTGTCTGTATATCTGGGTCTATCTGTGTTTCAGCCTCTCTCTCTCTCTCTGTGTGTCTGTATATGTGTGTCTCCCTGTGTTTCTGTCTCTCTCTCTGAGTCTGTATATGTGTGTCTCCCAGTGTTTCTGTCTCTCTCTCTGTGTCTGTATATGTGTGTCTATCTGTGTTTCTGTCTCTCTCTCTGTGTCTGTATATGTGTGTCTATCTGGGTTTCTGTCTCTCTCTCTCTCTGTCTGTATATGTGTGTCTATCTGTGTTTCTGTCTCTCACTCTGTGTCTGTATACGTGTGTCTATCTGTGTTTCTGTCTGTCTCTCTCTGTGTCTGTATATGTGTGTCTATCTGTGTTTCTGTCTGTCTCTCTCTGTGCCTGTATATGTGTGTCTATCTGTGTTTCTGTCTCTCTCTCTCTGTGTCTGTATATGTGTGTCTATCTGTGTTTCTGTCTCTCTGTGTCTGCATATGTGTGTCTATCTGTGTTTCTGTCTCTCTCTCTGTGTCTGAAATATGTGTGTCTATCTGTATTTCTGTCTCTCTCTCTGTGTCTGTATATGTGTGTCTATCTGTGTTTCTGTCTCTCTCTCTCTGTGTCTGTATATGTGTGTCTATCTGTGTATCTGTCTCTCTCTGTGTGTCTGTATATGTGTGTCTATCTGTGTTTCTGTCTCTCTCTCTCTCTGTGTCTGTATATGTGTGTCTATCTGTGTTTCTGTCTCTCTCTCTCTCTGTGTCTGTATAGGTGTGTCTATCTGTGTTTCTCTCTCTCTCTCTGTGTCTGTATATGTGTGTCTATCTGTATTTCTCTCTCTCTGTGTCTGCATATGTGTGTCTATCTGTGTTTCTGTCTCTCTGTGTCTGCATATGTGTGTCTATCTATGTTTCTGTCTCTCTCTCTGTGTCTGTATATGTGTCTATCTGTGTTTCTGTCTCTCTCTCAGTGTCTGTATATGTGTGTCTATCTGTGTTTCTGTCTGTCTCTCTCTGTGTCTGTATATGTGTGTCTATCTGTGTTTCTGTCTCTCTCTGTGTCTGTATATGTGTGTCTATCTGTGTTTCTGTCTCTCTCTCTGTGTCTGTATATGTGTGTCTATCTGTGTTTCTGTCTCTCTCTCTCTGTGTCTGTATATGTGTGTCTATCTGTGTATCTGTCTCTCTCTGTGTGTCTGTATATGTGTGTCTATCTGTGTTTCTGTCTCTCTCTCTCTCTGTGTCTGTATATGTGTGTCTATCTGTGTTTCTGTCTCTCTCTCTCTCTGTGTCTGTATAGGTGTGTCTATCTGTGTTTCTCTCTCTCTCTCTGTGTCTGTATATGTGTGTCTATCTGTATTTCTCTCTCTCTGTGTCTGCATATGTGTGTCTATCTGTGTTTCTGTCTCTCTGTGTCTGCATATGTGTGTCTATCTATGTTTCTGTCTCTCTCTCTGTGTCTGTATATGTGTCTATCTGTGTTTCTGTCTCTCTCTCAGTGTCTGTATATGTGTGTCTATCTGTGTTTCTGTCTGTCTCTCTCTGTGTCTGTATATGTGTGTCTATCTGTGTTTCTGTCTCTCTCTGTGTCTGTATATGTGTGTCTATCTGTGTTTCTGTCTCTCTCTCTGTGTCTGTATATGTGTGTCTATCTGTGTTTCTGTCTCTCTCTCTCTGTGTCTGTATATGTGTGTCTATCTGTGTTTCTGTCTCTCTCTCTGTGTCTGTATATGTGTGTCTATCTGTATTTCTCTCTCTCGGTGTCTGCATATGTGTGTCTATCTGTGTTTCTGTCTCTCTGTGTCTGCATATGTGTGTCTATCTATGTTTCTGTCTCTCTCTCTGTGTCTGTATATGTGTCTATCTGTGTTTCTGTCTCTCTCTCTGTGTCTGTATATGTGTGTCTATCTGTGTTTCTCTCTCTCCGTGTCTGTATATGTGTGTCTATCTGTGTTTTTCTCTCTCTCTGTGTCTGTATATGTGTGTCTATCTGTGTTTCTGTCTCTCTCTCTGTTTCTGTATATGTGTGTCTATCTGTGTTTCTGTCTCTCTCTCTGTGTCTGTATATGTGTGTCTATCAGTGTTTCTGTCTCTCTCTGTTTCTGTATATGTGTGTCTATCTGTGTTACTGTCTCTCTCTCTCTGTGTCTGTATATGTGTCTATCTGTGTTTCTGTCTCTGTCTCTGTGTCTGTATATGTGTCTATCTGTGTTTCTGTCTCTCTGTATCTGTATATGTGTGTCTATCTGTGTTTCTGTCTCTCTCTCTCCGTGTCTGTATATGTGTGTCTATCTGTGTTTCTGTCTCTCTCTCTGTGTCTGTATATGTGCGTCTATCTGTGTTTCTCTCTCTCTGTGTGTGTGTCTGTATATGTGTGTCTATCTGTGTTTCTGTCTCTCTCTCTCTCTGTATCTTTATATGTGTGTCTATCTGTGTTTCTGTCTCTCTCTGTGTCTGTATATGTGTGTCTATCTGTGTTTCTGTCTCTCTCTCTGTGCTTGTATATGTGTGTCTATCTGTGTTTCTGTCTCTCTCTGTGTCTCTATATGTGTGTCTATCTGTGTTTCTGTCTCTCTCTCTGTGTCTGTATATGTGTGTCTATCTGTGTTTCTGTCTCTCTCTCTGTGTCTGTATATGTGTGTCTATCTGTGTTTCTGTCTCTCTCTCTCTGTGTCTGTAAATGTGTGTCTATCTGTGTTTCTGTCTCTCTCTGTGTCTGTATATGTGTGTCTATCTGTGTTTCTGTCTGTCTCTCTCTGTGTCTGTATATGTGGGTCTATCTGTGTTTCTGTCTCTCTCTGTGTCTGTATATGTGTGTCTATCTGTGTTTCTCTCTCTCTCTCTCTGTCTGTATATGTGTGTCTATCTGTGTTTCTGTCTCTCTCTCTGTGTCTGTATATGTGTGTCTATCTGTGTTTCTGTCTGTCTTTCTCTGTGTCTGTATATGTGTGTCTATCTGAGTTTCTGTCTCTCTCTCTGTCTGTATATGTGTGTCTATCTGTATTTCTGTCTCTCTCTCTGTGTGTCTGTATATGTGTGTCTATATGTGTTTCTGTCTCTCTCTCTGTGTCTGTATATGTGTGTCTATCTGTGTTTCTGTCTCTCTCTCTCTGTGTCTGTATATGTGTGTCTATCTGTGTTTATGTCTCTCTCTGTCTCTGTGTCAGTATAAGTGTGTCTATCTGTGTTTCTGTCTCTCTCTGTGTCTGTATATGTGTGTCTATCTGTGTTTCTGTCTCTGTCTCTCTCTCTGTCTGTATATGTGTGTCTATCTGTGTTTCTGTCTCTCTCTCTGTGTGTCTGTATATGTGTGTCTATCTGTGTTTCCATCTGTCTCTCTGTGTCTGTATATGTGTGTCTATCTGTGTTTCTGTCTCTCTCTCTCTGTGTCTGTATATGTGTGTCTATCTGTGTTTATGTCTCTCTCTGTCTCTGTGTCAGTATATGTGTGTCTATCTGTGTTTCTGTCTCTGTCTGTCTGTGTCTATATATGTGTGTCTATCTGTGTTTCTGTCTCTCTCTCTCTGTGTCTGTATATGTGTGTCTATCTGTGTTTATGTCTCTCTCTGTCTCTGTGTCAGTATAAGTGTGTCTATCTGTGTTTCTGTCTCTCTCTGTGTCTGTATATGTGTGTCTATCTGTGTTTCTGTCTCTCTCTCTCTCTCTGTCTGTATATGTGTGTCTATCTGTGTTTCTGTCTCTCTCTCTGTGTGTCTGTATATGTGTGTCTATCTGTGTTTCCATCTGTCTCTCTGTGTCTGTATATGTGTGTCTATCTGTGTTTCTGTCTCTCTCTCTCTGTGTCTGTATATGTGTGTCTATCTGTGTTTATGTCTCTCTCTGTCTCTGTGTCAGTATATGTGTGTCTATCTGAGTTTCTCTCTCTCTCTCTGTGTCTGTATATGTGTGTCTATCTGTGTTTCTGTCTCTCTCTCTCTGTGTCTGTATATGTGTGTCTATCTGTGTTTCTGTCTCTCTCTGTGTCTGAATATGTGTGTCTATCTGTGTTTCTGTCTCGCCCTCTGTATCTGTATATGTGTGTCTATCTGTGTTTCTGTCTTTCTCTCTGTGTCTGTATATGTGTGTCTATCTGTGTTTCTGTCTCTCTCTGTGTCTGTATATGTTTGTCTATCTGTGTTTCTCTCTCTCTCTCTGTGTCTGTATATGTGTGTCTATCTGTGTTTCTGTCTCTCTCTCTGTGTCTGTATATGTGTGTCTATCTGTGTTTCTGTCTCTCTCTCTGTGTCTGTATATGTGTGTCTATCTGTGTTTCTCTCTCTCTCCGTGTCTGTATATGTGTGTCTATCTGTGTTTCTGTCTCTCTCTGTGTCTGTATATGTGTGTCTATCTGTGTTTCTGTCTCTCTCTCTGTGTCTGTATATGTGTGTCTATCTGTGTTTCTGTCTGTCTCTCTGTGTGTCTGTATATGTGTGTCTATCTGTGTTTCTGTCTCTCTCTCTGTGTCTGTATATGTGTGTCTATCTGGGTTTCTGTCTCTCTCCCTCTCTGTGTCTGTATATGTGTGTCTATCTGTGTTTCTGTCTGTCTCTCTCTGTGTCTGTATATGTGTGTCTATCTGTGTTTCTGTCTCTCTCTCTCTGTGTCTGTATATGTGTGTCTATCTGTATTTCTGTCTCTCTCTCTCTGTCTGTATATGTGTGTCTATCTGTGTTTCTGTCTCGCCCTCTGTGTCTGTATATGTGTGTCTATCTGTGTTTCTGTCTCGCCCTCTGTGTCTGTACATGTGTGTCTATCTGTGTTTCTGTCTCTCTCTCTCTGTGTCTGTATATGTGTGTCTATCTGTGTTTTTGTCTCTCACTCTGTGTCTGTATACGTGTGTCTATCTGTGTTTCTGTCTGTCTCTCTCTGTGTCTGTATTCGTGTGTCTATCTGTGTTTCTCTCTCTCTCTGTGTGTCTGTATATGTGCGTCTATCTGTGTTTGTGTCTCTCTCTGTGTCTGTATATCTGGGTCTATCTGTGTTTCTGCCTCTCTCTCTCTCTCTGTGTCTGTATATGTGTGTCTCCCTGTGTTTCTGTCTCTCTCTCTGAGTCTGTATATGTGTGTCTCCCTGTGTTTCTGTCTCTCTCTCTGTGTCTGTATATGTGTGTCTATCTGTGTTTCTGTCTCTCTCTCTGTGTCTGTATATGTGTGTCTATCTGGGTTTCTGTCTCTCTCTCTCTGTGTCTGTATATGTGTGTCTATCTGTGTTTCTGTCTCTCACTCTGTGTCTGTATACGTGTGTCTATCTGTGTTTCTGTCTGTCTCTCTCTGTGTCTGTATATGTGTGTCTATCTGTGTTTCTGTCTGTCTCTCTCTGTGCCTGTATATGTGTGTCTATCTGTGTTTCTGTCTCTCTCTCTCTGTGTCTGTATATGTGTGTCTATCTGTGTTTCTGTCTCTCTCTGTGTCTGTATACGTGTGTCTATCTGTGTTTCTCTCTCTCTCTCTGTGTCTGTATATGTGCGTCTATCTGTGTTTCTGTCTCTCTCTGTGTCTGTATATCTGGGTCTATCTGTGTTTCTGCCTCTCTCTCTCTCTGTGTGTCTGTATATGTGTGTCTCCCTGTGTTTCTCTCTCTCTCTCTGAGTCTGTATATGTGTGTCTCCCTGTGTTTCTGTCTCTCTCTCTGTGTCTGTATATGTGTGTCTATCTGTGTTTCTGTCTCTCTCTCTGTGTCTGTATATGTGTGTCTATCTGGGTTTCTGTCTCTCTCTCTCTCTCTGTGTCTGTATATGTGTGTCTATCTGTGTTTCTGTCTCTCCCTCTGTGCCTGTATATGTGTGTCTATCTGTGTTTCTGTCTCTCTCTGTGTCTGTATATGTGTATCTATCTGTGTTTCTGTCTCTCTCTCTCTGTCTGTATATGTGTGTCTATCTGTGTTTCTGTCTCTCTCTCTCTGTCTGTATATGTGTGTCTATCTGTGTTTCTGTCTCTCTCTCTGTGTCTGTACATGTGTGTCTATCTGTGTTTCTGTCTGTCTTTCTCTGTGTCTGTATATGTGTGTCTATCTGTGTTTCTGTCTCTCTCTCTCTGTGTCTGTATATGTGTGTCTATCTGTGTTTCTGTCTCTCTCTGTGTCTGAATATGTGTGTCTATCTGTGTTTCTGTCTCGCCCTCTGTATCTGTATATGTGTGTCTATCTGTGTTTCTGTCTTTCTCTCTGTGTCTGTATATGTGTGTCTATCTGTGTTTCTGTCTCTCTCTGTGTCTGTATATGTTTGTCTATCTGTGTTTCTCTCTCTCTCTCTGTGTCTGTATATGTGTGTCTATCTGTGTTTCTGTCTCTCTCTCTGTGTCTGTATATGTGTGTCTATCTGTGTTTCTGTCTCTCTCTCTGTGTCTGTATATGTGTGTCTATCTGTGTTTCTCTCTCTCTCCGTGTCTGTATATGTGTGTCTATCTGTGTTTCTGTCTCTCTCTGTGTCTGTATATGTGTGTCTATCTGTGTTTCTGTCTCTCTCTCTGTGTCTGTATATGTGTGTCTATCTGTGTTTCTGTCTGTCTCTCTGTGTGTCTGTATATGTGTGTCTATCTGTGTTTCTGTCTCTCTCTCTGTGTCTGTATATGTGTGTCTATCTGGGTTTCTATCTCTCTCCCTCTCTGTGTCTGTATATGTGTGTCTATCTGTGTTTCTGTCTGTCTCTCTCTGTGTCTGTATATGTGTGTCTATCTGTGTTTCTGTCTCTCTCTCTCTGTGTCTGTATATGTGTGTCTATCTGTATTTCTGTCTCTCTCTCTCTGTCTGTATATGTGTGTCTATCTGTGTTTCTGTCTCGCCCTCTGTGTCTGTATATGTGTGTCTATCTGTGTTTCTGTCTCGCCCTCTGTGTCTGTACATGTGTGTCTATCTGTGTTTCTGTCTCTCTCTCTCTGTGTCTGTATATGTGTGTCTATCTGTGTTTTTGTCTCTCACTCTGTGTCTGTATACGTGTGTCTATCTGTGTTTCTGTCTGTCTCTCTCTGTGTCTGTATTCGTGTGTCTATCTGTGTTTCTCTCTCTCTCTGTGTGTCTGTATATGTGCGTCTATCTGTGTTTGTGTCTCTCTCTGTGTCTGTATATCTGGGTCTATCTGTGTTTCTGCCTCTCTCTCTCTCTCTGTGTCTGTATATGTGTGTCTCCCTGTGTTTCTGTCTCTCTCTCTGAGTCTGTATATGTGTGTCTCCCTGTGTTTCTGTCTCTCTCTCTGTGTCTGTATATGTGTGTCTATCTGTGTTTCTGTCTCTCTCTCTGTGTCTGTATATGTGTGTCTATCTGGGTTTCTGTCTCTCTCTCTCTGTGTCTGTATATGTGTGTCTATCTGTGTTTCTGTCTCTCACTCTGTGTCTGTATACGTGTGTCTATCTGTGTTTCTGTCTGTCTCTCTCTGTGTCTGTATATGTGTGTCTATCTGTGTTTCTGTCTGTCTCTCTCTGTGCCTGTATATGTGTGTCTATCTGTGTTTCTGTCTCTCTCTCTCTGTGTCTGTATATGTGTGTCTATCTGTGTTTCTGTCTCTCTCTGTGTCTGTATACGTGTGTCTATCTGTGTTTCTCTCTCTCTCTCTGTGTCTGTATATGTGCGTCTATCTGTGTTTCTGTCTCTCTCTGTGTCTGTATATCTGGGTCTATCTGTGTTTCTGCCTCTCTCTCTCTCTGTGTGTCTGTATATGTGTGTCTCCCTGTGTTTCTCTCTCTCTCTCTGAGTCTGTATATGTGTGTCTCCCTGTGTTTCTGTCTCTCTCTCTGTGTCTGTATATGTGTGTCTATCTGTGTTTCTGTCTCTCTCTCTGTGTCTGTATATGTGTGTCTATCTGGGTTTCTGTCTCTCTCTCTCTCTCTGTGTCTGTATATGTGTGTCTATCTGTGTTTCTGTCTCTCCCTCTGTGCCTGTATATGTGTGTCTATCTGTGTTTCTGTCTCTCTCTGTGTCTGTATATGTGTATCTATCTGTGTTTCTGTCTCTCTCTCTCTGTCTGTATATGTGTGTCTATCTGTGTTTCTGTCTCTCTCTCTCTGTCTGTATATGTGTGTCTATCTGTGTTTCTGTCTCTCTCTCTGTGTCTGTACATGTGTGTCTATCTGTGTTTCTGTCTGTCTTTCTCTGTGTCTGTATATGTGTGTCTATATGTGTTTCTGTCTCTCTCTCTCAGTGTCTGTACATGTGTGTCTATCTGTGTTTCTGTCACTCTCTCTGTGTCTGTATATGTGTGTCTATCTGTGTTTCTGTCTCTCTCTCTCTGTGTCTGTAAATGTGTGTCTATCTGTGTTTCTGTCTCTCTCTGTGTCTGTATATGAGTGTCTATCTGTGTTTCTCTCTCTCTCTCTGTGTCTGTATATGTGTGTCTATCTGTGTTTCTGTCTCTCTCTCTGTGTCTGTATATGTGTGTCTATCTGTGTTTCTGTCTGTCTTTCTCTGTGTCTGTATATGTGTGTCTATCTGTGTTTCTGTCTCTCTCTCTGTCTGTATATGTGTGTCTATCTGTATTTCTGTCTCTCTCTCTGTGTGTCTGTATATGTGTGTCTATCTGTGTTTCTGTCTCTCTCTCTGTGTCTGTATATGTGTGTCTATCTGTGTTTCTGTCTCTGTGTGTCTGTATATGTGTGTCTATATGTGTTTCTGTCTCTCTCTCTGTGTCTGTATATGTGTGTATCTGTGTTTCTGTCTCCCTCTCTCTGTGTCTGTATATGTGTGTCTATCTGTGTTTATGTCTCTCTCTGTCTCTGTGTCAGTATATGTGTGTCTATCTGTGTTTCTGTCTCTCTCTGTGTCTGTATATGTGTGTCTATCTGTGTTTCTGTCTCTCTCTCTGTGTCTGTATATGTGTGTCTATCTGTGTTTCTGTCTCTCTCTCTCTGTGTCTGTATATGTGTGTCTATCTGTGTTTATGTCTCTCTCTGTCTCTGTGTCTGTATATGTGTGTCTATCTGTGTTTCTGTCTCTGTCTGTCTGTGTCTATATATGTGTGTCTATCTGTGTTTCTGTCTCTCTCTCTCTGTGTCTGTATATGTGTGTCTATCTGTGTTTCTCTCTCTCTCTCTGTGTGTCTGTATATGTGTGTCTATCTGTGTTTCTGTCTCTCTCTGTGTCTGAATATGTGTGTCTATCTGTATTTCTGTCCTCTCTGTGTCTGTATAATGTGTGTCTATCTGTGTTTCTGTCTCTCTCTCTGTGTCTGTATATGTGTGTCTATCTGTGTTTCTGTCTCGCCCTCTGTATCTGTATATGTGTGTCTATCTGTGTTTCTGTCCTCTCTGTGTCTGTATATGTGTGTCTATCTGTGTTTCTGTCTCTCTCTGTGTCTGTATATGTGTGTCTATCTGTGTTTCTCTCTCTCTCTCTGTGTCTGTATATGTGTGTCTATCTGTGTTTCTGTCTCTCTCTCTGTGTCTGTATATGTGTGTCTATCTGTGTTTCTCTCTCTCTCCGTGTCTGTATATGTGTGTCTATCTGTGTTTCTGTCTCTCTCTGTGTCTGTATATGTGTGTCTATCTGTGTTTCTGTCTCTCTCTCTGTGTCTGTATATGTGTGTCTATCTGTGTTTCTGTCTGTCTCTCTCTGTGTCTGTATAAGTGTGTCTATCTGGGTTTCTGTCTCTCTCCCTCTCTGTGTCTGTATATGTGTGTCTATCTGTGTTTCTGTCTGTCTCTCTCTGTGTCTGTATATGTGTGTCTATCTGTGTTTCTGTCTCTCTCTCTCTGTGTCTGTATATGTGTGTCTATCTGTATTTCTGTCTCTCTCTCTCTGTCTGTATATGTGTGTCTATCTGTGTTTCTGTCTCGCCCTCTGTGTCTGTATATGTGTGTCTATCTGTGTTTCTGTCTCGCCCTCTGTGTCTGTACATGTGTGTCTATCTGTGTTTCTGTCTCTCTCTCTCTGTGTCTGTACATGTGTGTCTATCTGTGTTTCTGTCTCTCTCTCTCTGTGTCTGTATACGTGTGTCTATCTGTGTTTCTGTCTGTCTCTCTCTGTGTCTGTATATGTGTGTCTATCTGTGTTTCTGTCTGTCTCTCTCTGTGTCTGTATATGTGTGTCTCTCTGTGTTTCTGTCTCTCTCTGTGTCTGTATACGTGTGTCTATCTGTGTTTCTCTCTCTCTCTCTGTGTCTGTATATGTGCGTCTATCTGTGTTTCTGTCTCTCTCTGTGTCTGTATATCTGGGTCTATCTGTGTTTCTGCCTCTCTCTCTCTCTGTGTGTCTGTATATGTGTGTCTCCCTGTGTTTCTGTCTCTCTCTCTGAGTCTGTATATGTGTGTCTATCTGTGTTTCTGTCTCTCTCTCTCTGTGTCTGTATATGTGTGTCTATCTGTGTTTCTGTCTCTCACTCTGTGTCTGTATACGTGTGTCTATCTGTGTTTCTGTCTGTCTCTCTCTGTGTCTGTATATGTGTGTCTATCTGTGTTTCTGTCTGTCTCTCTCTGTGCCTGTATATGTGTGTCTATCTGTGTTTCTGTCTCTCTCTGTGTCTGTGTACGTGTGTCTATCTGTGTTTCTCTCTCTCTCTCTGTGTCTGTATATGTGCGTCTATCTGTGTTTCTGTCTCTCTCTGTGTCTGTATATCTGGGTCTATCTGTGTTTCTGCCTCTCTCTCTCTCTGTGTGTCTGTATATGTGTGTCTCCCTGTGTTTCTGTCTCTCTCTCTGTGTCTGTATATGTGTGTCTCCCTGTGTTTCTGTCTCTCTCTCTGTGTCTGTATATGTGTGTCTATCTGTGTTTCTGTCTCTCTCTCTGTGTCTGTATATGTGTGTCTATCTGGGTTTCTGTCTCTCTCTCTCTCTCTGTGTCTGTATATGTGTGTCTATCTGTGTTTCTGTCTCTCTCTCTCTGTGTCTGTATATGTGTGTCTATCTGTGTTTCTGTCTCTCTCTCTCTCTGTGTCTGTATATGTGTGTCTATCTGTATTTCTGTCTCTCTCTCTGTGTCTGTATATGTGTGTCTATCTGTGTTTCTTTCTCTCTGTCTGTATATGTGTATCTATCTGTGTTTCTGTCTCTCTCTATCTGTCTGTATATGTGTGTCTATCTGTGTTTCAGTCTCTCTCTCTCTGTCTGTATATGTGTGTCTATCTGTGTTTCTGTCTCTCTCTCTGTGTCTGTACATGTGTGTCTATCTGTGTTTCTGTCTGTCTTTCTCTGTGTCTGTATATGTGTGTCTATATGTGTTTCTGTCTCTCTCTCTCAGTGTCTGTACATGTGTGTCTATCTGTGTTTCTGTCTCTCTCTCTGTGTCTGTATATGTGTGTCTATCTGTGTTTCTGTCTCTCTCTCTGTGTGTCTGTATATGTGTGTCTATCTGTGTTTCTGTCTCTCTCTGTGTCTGTATATGTGTGTCTATCTGTGTTTCAGTCTCTCTCTCTCTGTCTGTATATGTGTGTCTATCTGTGTTTCTGTCTCTCTCTCTGTGTCTGTACATGTGTGTCTATCTGTGTTTCTGTCTGTCTTTCTCTGTGTCTGTATATGTGTGTCTATATGTGTTTCTGTCTCTCTCTCTCAGTGTCTGTACATGTGTGTCTATCTGTGTTTCTGTCTCTCTCTCTCTGTGTCTGTAAATGTGTGTCTATCTGTGTTTCTGTCTCTCTCTGTGTCTGTATATGTATGTCTATCTGTGTTTCTGTCTGTCTCTCTCTGTGTCTGTATATGTGGGTCTATCTGTGTTTCTGTCTCTCTCTGTGTCTGTATACGTGTGTCTATCTGTGTTTCTCTCTCTCTCTCTGTGTCTGTATATGTGTGTCTATCTGTGTTTCTGTCTCTCTCTCTGTGTCTGTATATGTGTGTCTATCTGTGTTTCTGTCTGTCTTTCTCTGTGTCTGTATATGTGTGTCTATCTGTATTTCTGTCTCTCTCTCTGTGTGTCTGTATATGTGTGTCTATATGTGTTTCTGTCTCTCTCTCTGTGTCTGTATATGTGTGTCTATCTGTGTTTCTGTCTCTCTCTCTCTGTGTCTGTACATGTGTGTCTATCTGTGTTTCTGTCTCTCTCTGTATCTGTATATGTGTGTCTATCTGTGTTTCTGTCTCTCTCTCTCTCTCTGTCTGTATATGTGTGTCTATCTGTGTTTCTGTCTCTCTCTCTGTGTCTGTATATGTGTGTCTATCTGTGTTTCTGTCTCTGTGTGTCTGTATATGTGTGTCTATATGTGTTTCTGTCTCTCTCTCTCTGTGTCTGTATATGTGTGTATCTGTGTTTCTGTCTCTCTCTCTCTGTGTCTGTATATGTGTGTCTATCTGTGATTATGTCTCTCTCTGTCTCTGTGTCAGTATATGTGTGTCTATCTGTGTTTCTGTCTCTCTCTGTGTCTGTATATGTGTGTCTATCTGTGTTTCTGTCTCTCTCTCTGTGTGTCTGTATATGTGTGTCTATCTGTGTTTCCATCTGTCTCTCTGTGTCTGTATATGTGTGTCTATCTGTGTTTCTGTCTCTCTCTCTCTGTGTCTGTATATGTGTGTCTATCTGTGTTTCTGTCTCTGTCTGTCTGTGTCTATATATGTGTGTCTATCTGTGTTTCTGTCTCTCTCTCTCTGTGTCTGTATATGTGTGTCTATCTGTGTTTCTGTCTCTCTCTGTGTCTGAATATGTGTGTCTATCTGTGTTTCTGTCTCGCCCTCTGTATCTGTATATGTGTGTCTATCTGTGTTTCTGTCTTTCTCTCTGTGTCTGTATATGTGTGTCTATCTGTGTTTCTGTCTCTCTCTCTGTGTCTGTATATGTGTGTCTATCTGTGTTTCTGTCTCTCTCTCTGTCTGTATATGTGTGTCTATCTGTGTTTCTCTCTCTCTCTCTCTGTGTCTGTATATGTGTGTCTATCTGTGTTTCTGTCTCTCTCTGTGTCTGTATAT
This sequence comes from Chiloscyllium punctatum, assembly GCF_047496795.1. Classification (NCBI taxonomy): domain Eukaryota; kingdom Metazoa; phylum Chordata; class Chondrichthyes; order Orectolobiformes; family Hemiscylliidae; genus Chiloscyllium; species Chiloscyllium punctatum. The sequence goes on along the minus strand of NW_027309974.1, from coordinate 5,542 downwards.
GTGTGTCTATCTGTGTTTCTGTCTCTCTCTCTGTGTCTGTATATGTGTGTCTATCTGTGTTTCTGTCTCTCTCTCTGTGTCTGTATATGTGTGTCTATCTGTGTTTCTCTCTCTCTCCGGTCTGTATATGTGTGTCTATCTGTGTTTCTGTCTCTCTCTGTGTCTGTATATGTGTGTCTATCTGTGTTTCTGTCTCTCTCTCTGTGTCTGTATATGTGTGTCTATCTGTGTTTCTGTCTGTCTCTCTCTGTGTCTGTATATGTGTGTCTATCTGGGTTTCTGTCTCTCTCCCTCTCTGTGTCTGTATATGTGTGTCTATCTGTGTTTCTGTCTGTCTCTCTCTGTGTCTGTATATGTGTCTATCTGTGTTTCTGTCTCTCTCTCTCTGTGTCTGTATATGTGTGTCTATCTGTATTTCTGTCTCTCTCTCTCTGTCTGTATATGTGTGTCTATCTGTGTTTCTGTCTCGCCCTCTGTGTCTGTATATGTGTGTCTATCTGTGTTTCTGTCTCGCCCTCTGTGTCTGTACATGTGTGTCTATC